>NC_092817.1:46426126-46643626 GCF_023375885.2 Dermacentor andersoni
AGACCATCTAGGTTAAAATGAATGCTAGACTCGGGGTTATGTGGAGGAGAGAGACGTGGGCTGGTGGGGCTGAAAACGCTTCATTCCCGATATATAGTCCCTTTGATATAAAGGAGTTTCTTCCCGGGATGAATACCGTACAATGTATTCATTTTTATATGCATACATACGTCCCATTACAGAAGATGTGTTACGTTTAGGATCTTAATGACATTTGGCATAATAGCGGTAACGCCGTAAATCGTTATCCTTCGCAATCACTGCAAAAGTGTCGCTTGTGTTAGCAACATCTGAGGACACACATTTAGATCCTACAGATATGACCTATCGTGCAGAACTAAAATAAATAAAAGGCTAATATAACACACTTATTACGGCTAATAACACATGACAGCGATTTTGTACCGCTACTATCCTTTCGCCAAGGATGCACGGTGAAGGTCTTAAAACTGCGCGGAACCATTCTGGGTAGCCCTAACTTGCTCGCGTTTCATTTGTCCATAATAGCGCGCAAACTACCAACGTTTCTGTACCAGGTCGACTCTCGGAATTGAAGGCACAATGCCAAAAAAAAAATTCAACCAAAGCATAAAATCCACGTCCAGGAATTACGTTGTACGGACCACTCACTCTGCGTGTTCTGAGGAGGCGTTTACTTGTGGGTCACTTCAAGATTCATTAGCACAAATTGTCGAGTCGCGTTCCAAAACATCTTTCATGCTCGCTTTTCAACACACAACGCGAGAACAGAGCTTTGAATGCACGAACACTCGAATATATTTACACTTATAAAAGAGGAGCCTACAGCGTAAGAGCAGTTCCTCAATTCTCTTTTTCTGTTTTTCTTCTCTAACCTCTGTCTCCCACCACCATGCTGCGACACATGATGTCTGCATCATCGAAGAAAAGCTACCAACTTCGCTCATCGTTTTCTCTTCAATATGGCGCGCAAAACATACAATCTTCCAGGAACACTTAGGACGATCCGCTGATGCCGTCCTTCCTTCAAGAGCTGTCATGATACAAGCTTTTTCTAGAGCGCGCTCCTATATTTCGCATCTGTCAGCACCAGAGGGCACATAATGTTAAACCCTCAGAATTCTTCGCATTAAACATTGCCGATTTAAGCCGCACATACTACTATGCTTGTTTAGGACATGGTTTTTTCCTTGGCTTGCTCGTTGTTTGTCCTGGCTTTGACATCTTTTTCCTTTCTTTCTTTCTTTCTTTCTTTCTTTCTTTCCTTCTTTCTTTCTTTCTTTCTTCCTTCCTTCATTACTTTCTTTCTTTCTTTAATAGACTCGCTGCTAATGTGTTCTCCCGAGTATTACATCGCTGAAGCCCTCCTTCCGTTACGTCGATAGGATGGACGATACGGTACTTTCGTGTAAAACGTTCTCGCGGCTACTGCCTTCGGTTCATGCAGTCACGTGAAATACGCACTGCAGAGACTCAACTGTTACGTTGTAGTGGACGCGCTCAATACGCAAACATTTCGCAAGGAACCGCATAAATTGCGCTGTGCTTACTGCGTCTGCACGAAACATACGAAAATACAGTGCAAAACAACAATACGAGCTACGATTAATCCCCTGTTCGCGAAAGTAAGCCCTGCCGCGCTTCTCGGACTTAAAAGAAGCAGCCCGGTAAAAGGTTTCTGGTTGCAACTCCATTACCAGCGCCACTTCGTGCCGAAGACATCATTAACCTTTTGCTTCCGAACCACTACAACTGCCGCCATTGCGATGTGTGCGTTGTTAGCACATTTTATAGATTGTAGGGTAGAACAAAAGTTGGAACTTTAAGGGCAACGCACGAGATATTTCAATGCTTTAAAAAAAGAAACATCCAACCTTTTGACTATGCACTTGTCTCTCAACCTAAGTTCTCAGCAAAGAGACTTGCTTATCTACAATAGCAGCCTCGAGATTCTTAAGTGCTTAATCTACGCGCTGTTGAAATTCCGACAGGTACGTGCAAAAAAACATTTCCTACGGTAATCGCAGCTCATACGAGCCCGTATTCACATACAAAAAATGTTATTTCGCTAGAACTGTTCGATGAGGATATAGTTGCCAGCCAATCGTGCGGCTCGACATATTGGTGAAGGTGACCGGTGAATGGCGAGCAGCCCTTACGAATGAAAAGTGCTGCGAATTCGGCGCCTGAAACGTTCATGAAACACGAGGGAGATTAGTCCAAATGGTGAGGCAAAAAGATGTAGCGTATGGGCGACTTTTACAGCTCCTTGAACTTCTTCGAAACGACGTCCTGTGTTATCTTCCGAGTGGATGGGTGAGATAAGAGGTTCGCTGGGGAGCAACTTTGTATACCCACCATCAAAGGCGTAGTAGTTCTTTGTATAAGTCCTCAGTGCCTTTAGTGGCCTCTTAAGAGCCCTATATATAGGCCTAAATTCTTGCTTTCACGGTCCAATGATTTCATTAATGCTTTCTCCCGAAAATACCCTTACAACCTCCCACCTTAACTGTGGCTTTGTGAAGGATTACCCTCGCGCCATGCCTGGGCCTCTCCTATATTATTTGCCATGAGCTTCTTTTACGATTGTATAGAGGCAATCTTTCGTCTTGATCATTTATTCCGATTATGCTCACGTCACGTCTATATGAAGCATAGTCTACGCGGCTTGGCATCGCGTCGCAAGCGCGCTCGGTTACGATTTCTTTACAAGTGTCACTATTTTAAGCAAGCCTCGACGCTATCTAGACGGCATGAGCTCCTACGAACATCCCATCCTGTTCCAACCACAGCCCAAAACCTATACTCCGTTCCATACATAGCAGTCAACGCTGTGGAAGCAACGCAAGAAGTTCGGTCAAGCAAAGGTGTAACTGCGCGGCGCTCCGTCCATGCTTCGCTGCGCGGCAACAGCGTTCACTCGCGCGAGCATGCACCCCTACAAAAGTTAAGCAGCATACTCCACACCCCTCCCCGCCCACACCACCTATCCTCACATATTTCTAAAGCGTCGCCAAATCAATCTTGAGACTTGACAGCTATGCGGCGGTCAACATTTTGCTGCCTTTTTGACTCCTTTTGGATGCGGCCTATAGATTAAAACGCCTGTAATTTCAGATAGTAAAGATATAGTAGGCCTCTGTGCGAGCCTTTATGTTCGAAATACGAGTCACGAAAAGCTCGCAAAAACAGAAATTTTGATGTCGATACCGAAAAGAAAAAGAACACCGTCATTACCACTCACCGGAATTGACGCCAAACCTAGAACTTTGAGAACTATATGGCTCATCGGCATGACCTTCGAGATTGGTTGTTACCCGCGGTGCGCTGAAAATCTCGGGGTCATTGTGCTGAGACTTTCGTCACATCTGCTAGCCAAGTGCCCGCGTCGTCTGCTAGGGTACTATGTAAAGGCTGCTAGTAAAAACATTCCGCAACTACCAGCCATGCAGTCTTTTCACGATCGCTTTAATATATTGTCACGTTGTTGTGACTGAAGAGCCACAGTGGCATAACGCAAGTTACGAAACTTTATTGGTCGAACCTGTGTCCAGCAAAACAGGTAGCACATGGTACAATGATAGCGGCGAGCACACTCGGCGATCGTCGTAATCTGATCTACGGATCAATCATATCGGTCTTTATACATGAAGGTTCCAGCGTAATCGCTGGTGCCCGCATAGTTCCCAGAAAGTACAACACTATTCACGTCGCCCATATAGTCTGCTTACGCAAGGTCCGGCGTGAACATAGACAACAGATGGAATCAACAATAACATTCGAGTAGGTTGCAGATTAAGCAGGCACGTCTTGCGCTCAGTGATAACCTTAAGCTGTTAGCGGGTGAAATACGATCCTCGGGGGAAAAAAAGTAAGCAAGTATACGTGCCAATATACGGGGTGATCATTTTTATGTTTTCCGGAATTTTCAAAGATCGCCTGTTTCAGATACCATCATTATCGGCCTTGATCCGCATTGTGCGAGGAGGCGGATATTACTAGCACGAGAAATGGAAACACACATTCAAGTAACTACCAAAAATTACCTAATCAGTTAATTGCGTATATTGCATAAATCATATATTGAAATTTATTAACTGTAGCCGGTGAGTGTGCAAGGCTTGAAAGTATCCATTTGAAATTAATTTACAGGATGACAATATTTTTGATACATAATTTCCCAAAAGTGTGGGACGAAACACACGGTTATTCCAGTTACCTTTGTGCTTCAATGCACGAAGATAAGTAAGTGGACCAACAGCGCATTTTTATGGGGAGCTTGGTGGCGCACATCTCCAAACTGGTGTCACTCTGGAAATTTATTCCACGTGGATGCACCTTGCAAACTCACCGGCTACAATTCGTAAATTGCAATATGTGCTGTAAAGCAATTATTTAAAAGTTAGTTATTGATTTCTTTTTAATTAGTCGCATATGTGTTTCGATTTCTCGTGCATGTAATGTCCGCCTCGCTGGTAATCCAGCTCAATCAATGACGAGAATTATGCTATCTGGAACAGGCGATATTTAAACAATACGGGAAACTTAAGAGTGATCACCCCTTATATAGCACATACGTACTCAACTCATTTATAACCATATGGAACTAATTCAGCAGAAGGAGTGTCATCACATTCTTAACTTTTCTCTCTTTATGTCTCACTTTTTTTGGGGGTTAAGTGAAGGTCGTCCAACTCGAAATCCTTGAAAAAATACTTACAAGCCTCAGAACGCTCTAAGTAATTTGCTATATTCTCGTTTCTTGCGAACCAGTTTCGTTTTTGTTTCCCAGTACGTGTATGCCTCGTGACGTCAGAACGCAGAAGGTGGTCACGTGGGAACAGAACATAGCGGCGTTTTTGCACTCGCTCCCGCTCGCTCGGCGGTGTGTTATGCTGCCGGAGTGAGCTGTGCAATGAGTATCGGCATAGCACACGGCCAAGTGAATCGGAATGAGTGTGAAAACGTTGCGATGTCCTGCTCCCACATGACCAGCTTCTGCGTCCTGACATCACGAGACATACACGTTCTGGGAAACAAAAGCGAAACTGGTTCGCAAGAAAAGACAATACATAGTCGAGCGTCTCTACAACGAATGCCTCTACGACGAAATTACGTATATAATGAATAAATCATTCTGTCCCGGTTCTGTTGTGAGCTCTGCAGTGCCAGACCTTTACAACGAAGTACCCCTTATAAGGAATGATTGCGGAGGCCTGAAGCAGTTCGTTACAAAGCCGTTCGACAGTAGTGAATTACTTATAGTGCGCTGAGGATTGCTTAAGCATTTTTTTTTCTATGGTTTCGTGTTGGACTGCCTTCGTTTAACGAAAAAATTGGAACGTCGGAAAAGAAATGTCACGCCATAACTCCTTTGAGCGTCACCCGGGCGTATCGCAGGATGGTGACGTCACAACGGCAGACCCGAAAACCACAACGTTCACAGAAGACGTCTTTCCCAACAGACTTTCCTTCCTTATTGCAGCCAGCCTGCAAGGCTCCAGGCCGCGTCGCACTAATGAAACCTCGGCGCCGTCAGTCTCGAAGACTGAATGCCACGGTACGCTACGAAATTGCCTTCTCTTTTAGCAGACATTCATTTAGGGAGTTACCTGAAGGGTACAGCGCCGCCGTCTCCGCCCACTCGTTCGTCACTCGAATAGGACACATCGAGGCAGCTGTAATGGTTGCTTAGCGACAACTGGTGCTTTCCTATACATGTCTGAGGGCTGCGTACTTACTCGACGGTGTGTGAGTACGTTAGCAGTAGCTACGAAAAGAAATCAGCAGATTTTGCAATTTTCGCAGCCCTCGAATTATGTATACAGCAGGCTATACAGGTATGCCATACAGGTAGGCAAAAATTCTTAAAATGATCTTGGCGCAAGTCTCTGTGCACGGGAGCTCCAAGTATGGAGATTCAGCCAGAAATGATGGGCACGACATGGATTTGCTTAATTTCGCCCTTACGAACTCAAACGGACTTTGTAAATTGATCATTCTCACAAATGTATTGTGTTATAAGTGGAAGAGTTAGTAACCACTATGTATACATGCGCATAGACTCCTTACGTTTCTGTGTTTAGAAAATTTAGGAAGATAAAGCGTAATAAATAATGTCACAAGAACATCTGAAGCCACAAGCACGCTGACTGACAAATCCATGGACTAACTGTCACTCCCATAGGAGCCGAACGATCGCAGCGCCAGATTTCCCTCTAGTAACTTTAGTAAGAAACTGCATGTCAAGAACAACTCTTTTACACTACACACAACATCGTCTTCGTCTGCGACAACATTTTGTTTGCTGGGTCCTCCGAATTACATGTACGTACAAACCGACCTCAGAGACTTCGTAACGTTCAAAACACCTCCCGAATTGCTAAGCCTGGCTTCTGAGCGTATACAGTGAGTCAGCGAGCAAAGTGTCTGAGAACCGTTCGGGCCGATGGCAGTAGCCAAAGAAACACCTTTAGAGCGATAGCTCTACTACTCCAGGTGCGAGCCCAGAAAACGCCGGGTTCCGTAAATCTGACCTTCAAATTCAGCCAAGATGAAACTGGGACTTAGCCTGTCATTACCGGCGGCTGCTGCGTACGCCGCGAGGGTGCCCAAATCTTGAAATCGATCTGCGATGTGCGCAAAGTGTGCACAGCGCTGGTAGTTTCGTATGCGCTGTGCTTTCGACGCCTACTTCGCGTTGAAGCGAGACACAACACGAAGGTCAATTCGCTCGCTGCTGCTGCCGCGCCGAGAAGCGTCTGGTTGTTGGCTTGCGGTGCAATTGTAGATGCGGTAGCTGCTGACGGTGGCCAGCAACGTCTGTGTCCTTTTCCAAAGCAAACAAAACCGTGCTATCTCTCGAGAAACTTGGTTTAACCGCGTTCAACCACGGCAATCTTTAAAAATTATTTTTCTTCTGACATCGCAGGTCGCAGTGCGGGGCACGTGACACACGCGTAGGAGCGCCATATATAAAAGGCGGCCGAGGAGGATTACGATGGCTCCTAGAAGCAGTATACTGCTCAGAAGTTGGTGTGCCCGTCTAGCATGTGCGCATTGCCGAAGGGACGAGAGCTTATACAGATGCAAGGTCTTGTTCTTCTTCGCGATATGGTGAGGCTGGTGGTGAAGTGGTGGCCTCTAAAAGGCAAACTGAAAGAAATTTAAGGACCTCGTAAAAAAGCTTAGTTAGAGATAGTGCAGGCATAGAGGAACTTCCCTGCAGTATATGTTACGTTCGAAATACAAGTGGAAGCGTCACGAAGAGCTAGAAAACGTAGATGGTTTTGACACGGGAACTAAAACAACAATAATTTTTAAAAAACGCCGCTATTACAGCCCGCCGGACGTGACACATCAACAAAAACGCGCGGCTGCTTAGCATAGCCTCCGAGATTGGGTGCCGCCAGCTGATGTCCGCAGGGCGCTGAATTATCTCGGAGGCAAAACGATGGGGCTTACCGTCGTAGCCGCTAACCACCAGGTTCGCGTGTCGCTTGCTTTGGTGCTGTTTAGAGGCTGGCAATAAGAAAATTATACAATTTCTAGCCATTTCGCTTTGCCATGATTACTTCAGATGGTGTTTACTACTCATTTAATACCATTATAGCCAAAGTGAAATTTGGTTGCTGTGCGCCTTTAGGGCGACGACGACGAAATGAACGGGTGCATACAGACACAGCAAACCCACTTTCGAAAGTTTAACTCCATTCGCACTAAAGTCAGCTCCGAAGGCACCGGCGAAAACTGCCTCCTTGTTACGTGACGCTGAAACCTGATTGAACTTTGCCCGTGTATAACAGCTTGCCAAGAGCTCAGCATGCTTGCTATTAATTGTATATAATAGGCGTATGGAAATTCATGCAAACATATCCAACGTACCTTGAAAAAGTAAGCGTAGATACGTTTCCATGGAAAACACTCATATGCCTCATATGCAATAATTCTGTACGAAAATGGGAATCTGATAAAAACCCGCGTTCTCATGAATCCTATCAGACCCCATTGAAAAAATACCATATGCCCCGTAATACCCTATGCCATTATATGAATATATGGGGATCTTATATAATATCCCGTACGTTACCTTGTACGTATCCCATATAAAATGTGGGAATATACGAATCTTTATATGGAAATCACATATGTTCATATAGGATTACTGAATACGAGACATGTCGCTTCTTCCTTTTTTTTTCCTTTTGATATGCAATCTGTGGAAATAAAGTGGCTGTCACAAAATGCGCGTACTACTCTCGTGAATTCTTTGTCGCTCGCGGAAGACGTGAAGCTCAGTGCTTCCTCGGCCAACTGTGTTCCACAAAAACAAATTTAAAAAATAATTCCGCATACCAGTAATTCTCTTTTGGGGACACGGCGAGGTGTCGGCTGTGCACTCCCTCTGTTTGTGCATGTTCCCGGAAGGCAGCGCCGGACGCAGTCTCTCCCGCGCATAGCGAAAGGCTCAGACGTAACGCATGTAACGCTGGACTCGCAGCTACAGGGACGAGACGCGCGACGACGCAAAGCCGATCAGCGCTTGAGCAATCGACAGCGAATCTCCGTTTCGGCGAAACGTCGTCGCTTCGCGCTTTCACTCGACTGCTTTTACGGTTCCCTCGTAGGGAGTTAGCAAATAACGCCGCTTCGGCGAAATTCTCGCTGCATAGACCTGCACAGACGTTGAGTATCATAACTCACTCTGGCTGAAACATGTTGAAGGACGGGAGACGTGACCGAGCACACGCTAACGATGAATATCGTTGACGTGCCCTTCTCTCTACCAAAGATCACGATGGCTCCACCAAGGCATAAGATGAACATATGAAAAAAAAAAAAGAAGAGATTGATTTGATCTCACGCACTGATCGGGTATCTTCTAAGCGAAGCTGTAGTGAGCCAGCAAGCCTACGCGGCGCTTCTTCGTAAGACATGCACGGCGAACTTGGCGATGAAAGCGGCAAGCCAAGAGGACGACGTAGCGCGACGCAGCGCTGACGCCGACGGCTCCGCCTAAACCTTCGGACGCGCGAAAGCTGTCGCGCTAGAGCGCGAGCCTATGGAAGAGTTAGTTGGCATTGGCAGTTAAATATGCACGCGATTAAGGCCAAATACTCCGCCGATTACGATAACTGGAGAAAGAACTTCTCTTACCGTTGAAACCAACATACTCATTGGATCTGCCACATTTTCTTATCCTCCTCTCCCTTTTGTCCATTTACACGAAGTTGGGACCTGCATCCAGTGTTGTCTGCCCTTTGCGAATTTACATAAATATGTGAAAACGAGCAAAACACGTTAAAATAGTGCCTCGCTAGAGCAGAGCTTATGCGCAAGAATTCGTATAAACGCGCGAAGTGGTCTTCGTGTATGTATATATATATATAGGGGCAACGTGCTTTCGTGCAAGCTGCGGTTTTCTTGATGCAATAGGGTGCGTGCTGCCGGACTTTGTTAACGTAATTAAAGCTGGCGATCAACATGAATGAACTGAACCTGTATATTATCTCACCATCGCCATCGTCGTTACCATCGTTTACAATGATGCACGAGGGAGGTCTTCCCAGTGTACCTAGTTATTTAACACACCAAGCACTAACGAGAATAAGAAATCTACGTGCGGTTTACGCACGAAGGAGGAGAAAATGTGAAAACCCTGCTTCTTTGTGCACTCTACAGTGTCCCAGCGCTTTGTCGGTTCAACTAGCTCCGTTTTTGCTATATGAACTTTTTTTTTGTCACTGACACGCACATCGCCTGGCTGGTCAAACGATAACGTCAACTTACCCGTACATGGCATTTAAAAACAGAGCAAACCATCTATTAGACGGCACAGACAACATAACGCCCCGTCATTCGTCTTCAAGTGCTCGCTCTGTGGCCAGAAGGTTAAGGCACTCTCTTACTGTATGCAAATGTGGTCATACTTGGGTATTCCCCGCACCCCTCGTCCCTTTACTAAAGAAAACTAATTAAAAAAAAACAGACGGCGCATCACACGTTCCAACATTTCTTTCCTATTTGCCTTCCCCTGAGAACAAGAAAGATGGCAAAGAGAAACTCAGTGGCACCGATATGACTTTTATTTAATTCCTTGCTGCAACGACCCCTCTCTTCTCAGGCAAAATGAACGTGGATGGAAACGGAAGGCCACTCTGACAGAAAATAGAAAATCGATGCACACGTCTCGTGCGAAATCAGTACGCAAAGGGACGCGATGAATCACTCCTCAATGCATGCGCAAGTGGGTTAATGCACACAAATGCGTGGCACTTTATTCCACTAAATCTATGCAGCGTAGTGGTACTTACAGAAGTCCCAGCATACCAAGATGGTGAGCACGCATAAAAGCACCTCTTTTAACTGGTCATCGATATCGCCGCCACCCCCCTCCTCTCTCTGCTACTTTCATAATGGCCGCGCTCATGATGGCCAGCAATACGATATCTAACATACTGGACCAATTAGTCGGCCACTCTTGCGTTTAATCAGTTGCGTAAAGGCGGCCCCGATTATGTGACGCGAGCTCTGCCTTCCGACAAGCTGCACGGACGTGGAGCGCACTGGCCCATAGTCAGAAGGCAAGAAAGAGGCAGACTGCGAAACACGTGACAATGGCACTAACGGCGGAAGCCTAAGTTATCCGGGAACGTGTGGCTCGCAGCTCATGGATGGCTAGGGCGTTTACAGGCAGCGCAATCTTGACATCGGCGTCAAGTTTAATGCCGTCTGCACGCCCTCCTGAGATAAGGCTGGGTTGCGTATATAACCTCACCCTGAAACATTCTATGCCACTGATCAGGCCTGGGTAATCCGAGATCACGAGGGCCGCAGCCAATTAGAACTTCAGCGGCTGAAATCACTATCGCCTACCACAACCAGAAATGGCAAAGGGAATGACCGCAAGGGCGGTAGAATGCAGGCAGTGTGGATAAAAAGACTGAGCGTAAAGAAAATATGTTCAGCCACATCTAGTGCCAAGATTACTTTCTTGGGGTAAGGGATGCCGCGGTAATTGAGGAAAATCAAAACGAATACGCAGCTTCTGTGGCCTTTTTCGCATTGCCTTCAATGAAACGAATCAAAATGGGCGGGTTTTGGTTAGAGTGAGGGGATTTGGTCTCAATGTCTCAGCTGGGGTAAGACAGAGACGTGTTGCAACCAGGATGCAAAAATAGAGACCGAAAGATTACCGAAGTAAAGAAACAACAATCCTAAGCACTCCCTTAAGCGTGTTTAGAATCCTAGGCGTTCCTGAATATAAAGAAAAGGACCACGTGGAACTCTTCGCGCGCTGAATTGAACGAACCAGCTTTCGTAATGGGCACAATTGAGTTACCCATACTAACAAAAAAAGAAGTTCGTAAGTCCAGAGAGTTGCCTCTTCGCGCTCTAAGACAAAGGCGTTCCTCACATTTCACCATTTGTAGGCATGCACGTCAGCACGACCAACTGAATAGTAAAATCCAATGTTCACTCAAATGGAATCCAATCGGAAAGCCACGTATAATGACCGATATAACAATTTCATAATGTGTATGCTATCCAGAAAACAACTTGGGTTGATGACTACAGAATCAGGACGACTTATTTTCTAATAATGCATTTTTGTCAACTCTAGCATCATTTTATATGCTTCCCTGTCTTGCATACGCAATCACTATACGCACTGGTCATAGAAGGAAGTGGCTGTGGTGTTTACTGGAGATTAGAGTCGGGGGAAGTGCAATCACCCTCTGTTGCGCCGACATCGGCAACTATACCACTGAGCGTAAAGAAAATATGTTCAGCCACATCTAGTGCCAAGATTACTTTCTTGGGGTAAGGGATGCCGCGGTAATTGAGGAAAATCAAAACGAATACGCAGCTTCTGTGGCCTTCTTCGCATTGCCTTCAATGAAACGAATCAAAATGGGCGGGTTTTGGTTAGAGTGAGGGGATTTGGTCTCAATGTCTCAGCTGGGGTAAGACAGAGACGTGTTGCAACCAGGATGCAAAAATAGAGACCGAAAGATTACCGAAGTAAAGAAACAACAATCCTAAGCACTCCCTTAAGCGTGTTTAGAATCCTAGGCGTTCCTGAATATAAAGAAAAGGACCACGTGGAACTCTTCGCACGCTGAATTGAACGAACCAGCTTTCGTAATGGCCACGATTGAGTTACCCATACTAACAAAAAAAGAAGTTCGTAAGTCCAGAGAGTTGCCTCTTCGCGCTCTAAGACAAAGGCGTTCCTCACATTTCACCATTTGTAGGCACGCACGTCAGCACGACCAACTGAATAGTAAAATCCAATGTTCACTCAAATGGAATCCAATCGGAAAGCCACATCAACTATTGCGCTGCATAGAAAGAGTCACTTGAATGGTCAGTCTATGAATGGCTTGCGGTGTTCTTTTAAAAGAGTATGTCATCTTAGAGACTTGTTCCATTAGCTACATCAAGTTTATCTTATACGCGGTTTATAAACAACAGTTCTTGGCAACTATACTTTCCTTAGTCGATTGTATTCCATTGACTTCCCAGTGGGTTGGGGAATGAAATCTGCAGGCTTATGTTACCAAGAGACGATGCCGGAGCAAAGGTCCACAAGTTTTCTATATACAGTCAGCAGCCTTCACAGTAAAACATCTACAGACTTTCAACAGTGCCCAAATAAATTACTTGTGAGGGTTCACAGCACCTACCGTATTCGCGTTCTTGTTCCCTACGGACTGAGCCAGCCCAGTCTTGCACTAGCACAGTCTGTGAATTCGTAGAAAGCAAAGAGGAAATGAAAAAAAATGTTTAATTATGGGAAGAAACGACGTACAGCGCGAGGAACAAGGACTGAGAGAGATGATAAACACTGCGTTCTCTCAGTCCTTGTCCTTCGCACTGTTCGTTCTTTTCGCCATGAATTACCAACTAGCCCAAGCAACCATCCTTGTAAATTATAAGGTGTTACGTGCCAAAATCACAGCTTGGTTATGAGGCACGCCGTAGTGGGGGACTGCGGAAATTTGAACCATCTGGGGTTTCTTAACGTGCAGCGAAATCTAAGCACACGGTGTTTTCGCCCCCATCGAAATGCGGCCGCCGTGGCCGGGATTCGATCCCGCGACCTTGTGCTTAGCAAAGAGGAAATGACCCCACAAAGATTGTTACGAGGCCGGTTCGACTTGGCCGAATCGATGACTGGCGAAACTGCGGCACTTTCACGCTATAAGAGAGTCATGGTGCTACTGATGATGGTGATATGTATTGGCACCCCCTTTGAAAGCTGGAGCCGACAAATAGTAACCTAGCCTGCTTGAGCTAACCAGTAGTTACTACATCTATCGCAGTTTGCCTATCTGTTCGTGATCGTATCTTTCTTCATAAAAACATCTGTATCTACGTTGTACACTTATCTATGCTTGTAACGATTCCGGTCTTATCAAGCTCTCCTGCTTTTATCATTTTTTTTTTGCCACCAATACTCCGAATGGCTCTTAATTATCTCGACTGCCGATCAGTTGATCCTTCTATCTATTTTGAATCCCAGCGCTTCCGGAAAGTGGGCGTTTGCTACGGGCTTTGCCGGATAAATATCTTGGCAATCAGTGACAATGTGCCGAGTCTTTTCGAGCCACAGTGACACACCGTGCCCTCCGGACACCCCTTGGTTGTCACAACACGCACTGCCCATGTTACATTGAACTGTACTGCACGATGTAAGTTCTCCTCCACCACTGTCCTAGCAGCCGCCGCAACATAGTGCGCTTCGCTCCGATTAACACGCTCAATTAAACGTTTCAAATTGTGCAAATGTATTTTTACAATGCGTTAAGCTTACATACCACTTCAACTATAGCTGAGCAAGATCTTGTTTATATAGCGACAGCTTTTAATTCAACTTCACACTCAAAGGCGTCTTAGTTGGCCCCGTAACTTTTTTATTGTACCTACATATAATAGACTCAAACACTTAGGAATTTTTCACTGATGATCTCCAATGCCTATCATATCGCCGCAAAGATTCATTCCGATCGAACATTTAGCTTTCACAAGGCTATCGCTTTAGTTTCCCCGTTACCTGTGCGGCTCCGAAGGCCTATCGAACGGTAGGCGCGCTGTCAACAGTGCATCCGCTTCAATTCCGCAACTTCGACACGTTAGTGAAAGTACTCGATCTAAAAAAAAGACAAAGAAGAAAAACCATCGAGCGAGGTAAACATAGAACTGGAAGCAGGCGAAAAGCTCCCAATTTCCACTCTTCACAGCCGTGTTGTTCGGAAACCCAGTATACGCTATACCTCTTCACTGACTGTATATGTCTATGTGCCCGACAGCTCTCAAGCGATATCCGCGCTTGGGCTCCTCATATTCCTTTACTGTATCTAAAGGACGTTGACACTCGCTAGGCGACGTACTGCTGACACTCTTCACGGTGCGATTCGATGTCATGGAGTTGGAAAAGTGTGGGAAAAGAATGTTACGTAATACCCTCCAGCGTTATAACCAAGTAAAGAAGACTGCAAGGGTATTTCTGTCAGTCGGGCTGCACCCACTAATGCAAAACGCGATGAAATGCGACAGCTGTCAGACAGCTTATGCCACAACACTTTATGTCAAAGGCATCGACAGCTGCCTTTGACATAAAGTGTCATGAGTCGTGACGTAATTGGTTTGCAATGGCGTACAATAACTGCCAAGGTACAAAAATGTATCTCAATGCAAAAAAAAAAAGTGAGCTATGTCAGCAATAGATGCCAAAGTATTGGAAGCTTGTTAACCAAAGCAAAGTGGCTGCAGTAAATATGATACACCTCCTGAGGCGACTTAAGTACCTGAGACTTATGTTTGGTTTTTCAAGACAGCCTCAGAAATTTAGTGAATTGTGCCTCGAAAGTTAATGGTAGGCAAGATCTCCGAGAAGCTCAATAGCCCCTTAGCTTGAGCACGCAGCTTGGAAATTGCATCTAAAGTCGGGCCCAGTACATGTAGCCATCACAGTGATGCACTATATTGCTTGCAGCGGACAAAATTACGCGTAAATACAGCTTTTCGCAATAACGGCGTCCCATAATCTTTGGACGTCGACTGTACAGCGACCTGCACTTTTTTTTTTTCAACAATATTTAAAAATGATTTTGCGGTCGGCACGTCTTTTTTGTCTACATCGCTCGGCGAAGCATCTCAAATACTTGCTTCTCTGCTTAGCCATAAAAAAAAATTGCAAGCCACCTATTCGTACTACATGCCTCTCCATCGAGATAAGCGAGCTGGTGCTGCGAAATGTACTGCTCTGGGTGCATGTCGGCAACCTTGGGAGGCTGAACAAACAATACAAAGGTGTCAGGTGTTCGGCTGAACGTTACCCGGAAAATATTTAACCGACGATTACCATACTCCCTAATGCGAATTTCGAGCGCAGCTGTTAAGGTGTTTCAAGTTCGCGATATATTATGGCAAAGAATTTGATTTTGGAGGAAAAGGTGCCCTCGGCGGCGGCGCTGAGCCTCTGCGCGGGCAGCTTGTTTAGCAGCAGCGGCAGACCAAGCATTTCCACCGGTTGCGTCGCTCACTGTTCAGGAAGAAAGCGCGAACATGGGAACGCGTGGCTCGCGCGGAGCTCATTCTCTACCGGCGGCGCCGGCAAAGTGGCGCATGCGCAGTGGGTCCGAGCCCACGCCAGCGCTTTGTTTCCACACTGGCCGCATGTGCCTAGTCCTGCCGTCAGTCCTCTCTACTCCTCGCCCTTTTCGCCATACCCTCCTCCGCTTTCGGCCTCCTCGTTGCGCTGCTTCCTCCTCGCTTTCGTCCTCGCATATTTCACCTCCCTCACAGCGCTCCGCATTTGTTTTCATCTTTCGCTGTGCTCGTTCGCTCGGTTACGCCGAGGCCGACGCTCGGCGCAGGAACGGGAGCATAAGAGCTGCGCTCTAAAAAAGAAAAACGAAAAGCGAGTCAACAGTGGTTGGCATAGAATACAGACAAGGCCTTCTGGAGTGCATTCGTGAACGATGTGGTTTGTTGTTCAATGTTTTTCCAGGATTATTAATCGGGAGGGAAGTTAGGCTCACTCATAAGACCTCGTCTTTCTTTCTTCGGTGTTAAACACTGTTCAGTCGCCTTGAGCTCACCTACCCCACCTTACCCAACTTTAGTACCATATTACATAGTACATAGAGGCATAACTGAACCTTTATTTGTCTAATATTTTCTTTCATTTCTTTCTATTTTAGACTGCAGCGCCTTAAATATCGGCCCACATTTCTAGACTGCCCTAGCTCAAGGATTGGCCCACAGTTGTCGTTTAAGTTGGACGCAGTTTTAACGAGCGCATCTGGGTTACATTTCTGCCTCCTTTCGTTAATTAGTCTTTAATGCTGCTCTTTGCAAAACTCTAAGCTAATTTGTAGCATTTATTTTTCTTTCTTCAAGCTTCATTTTGGCGTATTTTTTGTTGTCCAACATGCAATAGATGGCCTCCAATTGTCTAATCTACAAGACAAAAATTGTTAGATGCCCAGATCCCACGACCTCCGAATCGATTTGAAATTTCCCAAAGAGGGCCTTGTCTTCAATATGTAATTCGGTTCCTAAAATTTTCGCGACGACAAAGCAGCGGGAAAGCAAGATATTTTGAAGCCGAAGAGTAAACTAACGTGAAAAAGAAAGGAATAATAATAAAGGAAATATGAAGCTTTTATGTAGAAATCCCGACCCATATTCTCAATTCTTATATTACGTAAGACATATTTCATTTATCATTGGAGCAAAATATGGAGATGCCTAATACCTCTTACAGGCACCAGCTACTCTTCTGCAATCTCGTGCGATGGAATTGAAAAAGAGTCAGATAGCGAAGAATGAAGCGATAGTGACGTACATAAAAGCACTCCATACCCTCACATTATAGAAAACTAATATTGACGAAGCCACTGCACAAAAACTCAAGTTCGCGGTTCAGCCATTTTGCAATACATAGGAAAATGAAGCGCAGAGGCAGCTTCACTCAACAAGCAGCAGCCACCCATACACCATGCATCGGATTATTACCACATGCATGCACAAGCACGCTTCTATAAGAAATACTAATATACCTGTAACAATTTCCCTATAGATAAGTTTCTTCAAGAAATTTTATACCTACGTATATACAGCCTATATATGTATTCACATGACCGTTCGATCATCTGCGACTGTAGCCTAACATAGCTACTTCCGCGATAACGAGATGATTGCTGTATCAATGGTCAACCGTGACTGGTATGTATGTTACAGAAGCGTTCAGAATACAACCTCTGACGGTCCATTAAGTGCCCCAAAGCAATCTGTCTTCGCATTACTGTCCGCCTTAAGTCAAAGCATACTTTTTGTCAGTGGAGTTATATACCGTGCACTACCAAGTTTTCGGGCCACGTCAACACGAAGCTTCAGCGGTCACTTGTGCGAAAATAACATTGCCCTAGGAAGAAGAAATTTAAGTGCGGCGAACATCCACGAAGGAATGGCGCGTGTACCGCTTCATAAAGACGACTGCGCCGTAAAACTGGGCATTATTCTGGGGCTAGACTTTATTACCGACGCCAATGTGGTCATTCTTCACAGCTTAGTCGTAAAAGCAGGACGGTGTCTGGTCGGCGGTTCGAGTGAGTTGCAAAGCGGGTAATTCTCGCACGCGTTTCTCTTCTGGTTTTGTAGTTGCGCTAAACGAAGCCAATACGTTTCTTCTAAGAAAGCGTTACGTGAAGTTTACAACTCATGAAACGGCGGTAAATTTTGCCTCTTTTGTCTTTTCTTTCTTTCTCTCGGCGTTTTCCTTTAGTATTCCTGTGTAGTAGCCGTTTCTTTTGCTAGAAACACGCCGGAAGTAATCGCTTCGACGACCAATATTTTCTTCTTTTCTTTCTTTCTGATATCACTCACCAGCCATGGTATTCTTAGAGATTGCTTCCGAAATTAGGCTTATAACTAAACTACGCTATAAAGACAGCATCGTAACAAGCAAGATAATTGGTGTTTACAACCTGCTTTATCTCAATAATTGAGATGAGAATCACATTTAACCATGCGAAGATTAAAGATGAACAAAACATGTAAAATGCAAGTCTTATAACTGACAAAAATATACTCTCTGCAAATGCACAGTAGATTGCAGTAGAAAACTTTTTTTATTTATTGCAAAAAATTATCGGTGCTATCCCCACCACGAAAACATACAAAGGCTATTCTGTAAGGAGCCCTCGATCACGAAGGCTAAGTGGCTATGACATTCTGTCGTTGACTACGAGACCGCGGGTTGGATTCCCAGCCCCAACAGTATCATGTCGACGGGAGTGAAATGCTAGAACGCTCGTGGGCTTGGATTTACGCGCACATTATAAGGGGAAAAAATATGCAGATCCCATGCATTGTGGGAATCGATGTAAGCGAAGCTTTCCATGCTGGATACTTTGATTGACAATAATTAGCGGTGATTTTGACGGCTACAGCTTAATTTCTTCAACGTTTAGTCTAACATGAGAGTGGTGAGTTGATGTTAAACGTTACCTTGCATGCACCACTGCTGTTTGTCTGCTTAGTGCACAAAACACACTGGGAGAGTAGTTTGATCGAGGCGTTGTTGTGCGCCATATTACATAACCTCTGCGAGGGTTGAGGGTTGTCATTGCCTCACATGGCGCATCGCATTGTGCAGAAGTATTAAACTTGAATTGGATTATTGGGCCGTACTTGCTAAAACCATAATCGGATTATGAGGCAGGCAGTAGCGGCGCACTCCGGATTAATTTTGACCCTGTGATGTTCTTTAACGTGCCCCAAAATCTCAGTGCACGTGAGTTTTCTATTTAGCCCCTGTAGAAATGCGGCTGCCGCGATTGGGATCAAATCCACAACCTCTAGCAATACCGTAGCCGTAAAGCTTACGCGGCGGGCACAGAAGTGTCGGTTTGACGGTCGACCGCTTCCGTAGTGTCGCCAGGACCCTGCGGTGCGCTTTAATCAATGCAGCTCTGCTTTTGCACGCCCCGCGTGGTTTTTCCGCTTGATATATTTGCATGGTGCTTATTTTTAAGAAATACCAGCAACATACCGTACCGTACGTTGAACTTAAGCTTATCCAGTTTCCCCGCAACTGTCATCGTATTCCTTGCCTTCTCACGTCCCCTCCCCCCCTCTCCCTCCTATGGGAACTGCCTCTTCTGCTGCCTCGTTCCTAGAAACACATCTACGTCCCCTCTGGACTCGCACGATAGTAGGAAGGGAAGCACTGCAGTTTCTGCGATGGTTCTGAGGGGAGTCACGGATAATTACAGCTGTCAGTTTGCTAATGTGGCGACGACTAGGGAGGTCCAAAGGGCGTTGTGCACATTCTACGCGGGGGTGAAAACGAGTTTCCAGAATCGCCTTTCCTCTCTGACTCGCTACTACGTATACACACGCTCTGAGCCTAAAGAAGGCAATAATTATATAGGCTTCAAACGTACGCGTCAGTTCTGCGTTTCAGCGCTTACGCTTACTTTCACCTTTTTTTATTCTCGCGCATTTCTTTTGCTTCGATCCCCTAAATCCATCATATACTGAGCTTCAAGAACGTCCTTGGGAATTGGGTAGCCGCACTTCGACTAGATTTAGTTCAATCCTCTTCCATTCTAACCAGCCATCCAGAGCGGCCGATTTCCTATTGCAGAAGACTACAGCTCGCCAATATATAGCTTTGCTTGATATTATTCTTTATTGTCAATTTAAAGGGACGTTTTGCCTTGCATGTTATTCGCTGCTGAAATTTCGATTACACACACACCAGAAGTAACAGGGTGCCGAAGCAAGCTTTCCATCAAGGAGGTGAAAGCGTCAGATATAGTTTGCGAGCTCAGCGATGTGAAACCGCCAACTCGACGACCATGGACGTTGCAGACCCCCTCAACGCATCATCTCTCGGGAGAACGAATCTTTCCGCTCTATACCGAGATGAGCCTAACCCAATGCATGAGTGATTTTGAGTAACGCGTGAATATATTTTTTATGCCCAAAATACTTCAAACAAGGCGGGCGTTGCTATGCCTCATATTTGTCAATAAATATTTACAAGCAGGGCAACGCAAAGCACAGCAGTGACTTGTGCGAATTATTGCAAACCGAGAAGGGGGCCGTATGTTCATTGCGTTTCAACGCAGCGTAGCTTCCAGGCTACTGTGAAATTGTTATATTACCGGCAAGCTTTTATACGTGCGCAAATAAATAGGACAAGAAGTGCAGAAGAACCGAGAGCCGGATGAGTTGGTCCAGTTTACGGGATCTTAGTAGCAGCACACAAGAGACGATCAGCGCTGAAGCAAAAAACACGAGAGAAGTGTTGTGATCATCCGCTATTAATTATCCCTTCTGCGTTGCTACTATATACTCTTGTTTAACCTGCGCTCGAGAAACCTGATACAGCCTAATTATTCCAGCCAGGAGCCATGAAGCCTGACACAAGCGGCGGCGTAATCTAGCGACAGCTTCAGGCACTACAGTTCCGCTAGCTCGCCGAGAAATGAAGGCGGCAGGCCTAATTTCTAGAAGGTGCCCTGGCCGCGGGTGAAGGAAGTCCCAGACCCGGAAGTGATTTGCGCCTGAATAATTTGGGACCAAGACCCGCTAATTATCTCAACATCGTCTCCCCGCCCTCTTCGCGATAAACGACGGAACTATAAGGTTGATTCTGCAATCTGCCTCCGCACGTTTGTTATCGTCATCTCTCCTGTCATCATATATACCTGCCGCGGTATAACTTTGTTGCTGTGGCGTTACACTGCTGAGGCTGTGCGTTGCTGAATCCCAGCCGCGGCGGTCGCATTTCGATGGTGGCAAATTATGCAAATATGCTCGTGTATTGCATTTAGGGACACGTTGCTTACTCCAGGGGGGGGTCAAAATTAATCAGGAAGCCCCCCCTGCACGAAGCGCCTCATTGTGAGATCGTGGTTCCGGTACTTAACACTCCGGTATCTTTAGTTCTATTATCTATCTTCTTGAATAAACACCTCACTACGGCGTCTTTCATGTTTCATTTCCACGTGTCGAGCAGCGGGCAAAAAAGACATTTGCTGTAGCTTCACATCACATCATCACTTTATTACCTTAAAGACCCCGGTTAGGGGGTATTACATAAGGGGTGGGTTTACAAATCAAGGTTACAGAGAGTGATCTTCATGAGAAACAAATGTAGTTAAGTTGTCCGCAAAAGTTGATGAACACGTGATGGCTGCAATGTTCCGGGGAAGGCCATTCCAATCCTCTGCTGTGCGAAGAAAAAATGAGGCTGCAAAAGTAGTGGTGCGAGCACGTGCGCGTGCGATTGAGTAAGGACGGGACGTATGGGGGGATATGCGCGCCGGTGGGATGATATACGGTGCTTGATTGAGCGGACTGTGAAATAATTCGTGGAACAAACAAAGACTGGCGATGCGGCGACGCACAAAAAGATTAGCAAGATCAGTATTACGTTTTAGGGATGATATGCTTATGTCGTATGAATATGAAGAATGGATGAACCTAGTGGCACGATTTTGTACAGATTCTAGTTCGTTTCTTAAGCATGCTTGATGCGGGCTCCAGATGGGTGCTGCATATTCTAGTTTCGATCTGATGAGTGATTTGTACGCGAGAAGTTTTATGTCTGATGGTGCATGACGCAAAGGACGCTTTAAAAAACCGAGGGATCTGTTCGCGGATGATATGATATTGCTGATGTGTGCGTTCCATGAAAGGTCAGAGGATAAGGTGACGCCTAGATATTTGTATGTTTGAAATTGTTCGACAGTGGAGTGGGAGATTAGCTTAGCGAAAAGTATGGAAACATTGCATTGAAGACTTCGGCCACGTGTGCATGGCCTTCACCAGCCACTTCCACCGTGGAACAGAACGCCTTGAGTCATCGTCATGTGCTTTCGGTGAAGCAGGTGAGGGCGTCTCACAAGTGCAGCTAACTTTTGCGCTTTCTGTCCTGCCAAGACGACAACTGAGCGTTAAGTATGGAACAACTTAGATTCCTTCGCTATCATCAGGTAATACATCTTGGACTGTGACCGAATCCAGACGTCGTAGATGGTATTATGTGCAGTGTGGAATTTCTTTGTTTCGTGGAACCTAGCTTTGAAGTATACTGATAGTGTGGTGGTGTCGCCCCATTCATCGGATATGGGACTCGAGTTCGCAAAATTATCAAGTCCGTGGCACAGGCAAGCAGCGCATTGTATCAAGAGCAAATGCCCGCGCAAGTTCGCGTTCTGTCCTGGGTATCCAGTGTCTTTCTTCTACAACCGACACCTACAGCTACAAGAAGTGAAAGTTTTATTTGATGGCATTGCACCATCCATCGGACGTGGTATAACAATAATTCACAAGAAGATACAAATTGTTAATACATAGATACAAGGTCACTTTCAATAAAGGAGGCTATTAAACCTTCCAGAGCTGTTTGCTCTAATGATGCGTGATTGGGCATCAGCATTGGGCAACGAAGCATTGCTTGCGCATGGCCCAAGCAATGCTTCTATGCTGAAAGGACGATTATCAACGGTCATCATTGAAATGGCACCGCATTCTGAGTGGATTATAGATTGCTTTGTGTTTAACTGTAGAAGGAGCAGAATATGATCTTGTTTTTCTATATTGTCTGTTTAGGCACGTTTACGTATTGCAATTTCTTGCGGAAGTTTTTTTTTTTTTTTTTTTGCTCTTGTTATCACTACAAGTTATCATCCTTTGCTCAATGAGTAATCTATTGTTTGCGGAGAAGTTGGCAGCTCAACAGTTGCCAGAACGTCCAATTTCATCACAATAAATCACACCACATTCCACTGGGCACGGCACTCGAGTTTCCAAAGTTCTCAAATCAGAGTGGTACGGGCAAGCAAGTCTGCATCGGCAACAAATGCCTGCGCAGGTTATCGCTTTGTCTTGTGTTTCCTTCCTTCTTTTCCACGTGGTTGCGATAAACAAACCTTCTAAATTTTGCTTGCGTTTGGCCATTTTTCTTTTTTCAGCCTCGCGCTTAAGCGTGACATTAACCCCTCAACTTTCTCTTTCTTTTTCATCACTCATGGCACGTCATGTTATATATAAGTGATAAAAGTAGCTAGAACCACATACTTTCAACCTCTCCCACACGACCCTCCAGCTAAATTCGAAGCTGCCACGTTGTTTGCAACGATGGTAAACATGCCGGCCACTATGGCTGGGTCAGCTCCAACGGCGTTTTGCAGCCGGCACGCTTCTACAATTCCTATTTTGCGTATGTATTTTTTAACATAGCGACTGTTTTCCTTCAATGAAGAAGGGTGTCGGCGGAATTTTAATGATCATTTGCAAAAAGCTCTGAGCGGCCTGCCTTGTACGGCTGTTTGCTAATAAGAACTCTCGTTTACAGGCTATCTGCATCCTTCCCTCAAAGTGCTCTTCGCTGAGAGAGTAGCGCGAGCATAAATACTTACCACCAGTTACGCCAAAAATTTAATGTCCTTATGGTTCCTAGCCACCCCGAGTGCAAATGTACTCCTGGCCATTCAAAAGCCCTTAGTAGCGCTGCACCCTATTGAAACGTGGTTGGGGTGGTAAAGGCTAAGCTGTCGATGGGAACAATAATGTGTACTGGACACGTTTGGAAAACACCTTTTTCGCGCAAGCGAATAAAATTATGTGGATCCCACTAACTGTGGTAATCGATGTAAGCGAAGCTTTCTGTGCTGTTTGTTTTGACTGAAGATAATTAGCGGTGATGTTGACAGCAAATGTCTAATTTCTTCAACTTTTAGTCAGCTTTAGTCTAACACGAGAGTGGCGAGTTGGTGTCAAATGCTACCTCGCGTGCACGCGCACTCCACCTTGTCTGCGTAGTACGCAGAACACACAGGGAGAGGTGTTTGCTTCAGGCGTTGTTGTCCGCCATACTTCATGACCTCTGTGAGAGTTGGGCATATGTAATTGCCTCACATGGCACATCGCATCGTGGCAGAAATGTTAAACTTTAATTTAATTACGGGGCTGCATGTGCCCAAACCACAATCGCATTACGAGGCACACCGTACTGGCGCACTCCGGCTTAATTTAGGCACCGTGGTGTTCTTTAACGTGTCCCTTTCACCCCCGCCTAGATCTGGCTGCTGCGGTCCGGATCAAACCCTCTACTCTAGCAATGCCCATAGCCGCAAAGCTACCGCAGCGAGCACAGTAGTGCTGATTTGACGTGGGGACCACTTACGCAGTGTCACCTAGACCCTACGGTGCGCTTTAATGTGGCTCTGCTTCTGCACGCCCTGCGTAAGTTGTCCGCTTGACAAATTGGCAAGGTATTTATTTTTCAGAAATATCGGAGTGTTGGGCTGTTAATCACGAGGTCACCGGTTCGAGTCCCGGCCACGGCGGCCGCATTCCGTTGGGGGCGAAATGCGGGAACACCTGTGGTACTTAGATTAGGTCCACGTTAAGGAACCCCAGGTGGTCCAAATTTCCGGAGTCCCCCACTACGGCGTGCCTCATAATCAAATCGTGGTTTTGGTTTATGAAACCCCACAATTCAATCAGAAATATCAGAAATGTGCCGTAGCGTACCTTGAACTCAAATTTATTCCGTTTGCCTGCAGCCGCAGTCATGTTTTAGATGCAGCGTTTCCTTGCATTCTCACGTCAGCTCTACCCCCCACCCCCACCCTCCTCTGTGCGAGCGAAGAGTGGCAAGGCTGTTATTCACTCGTTTCTCCGAATGCATCCGTTCTACCCTTTCTCTATCTCTGCCCCTTCCTCTCAACCATACTATCTAGCTTCCCTCTGTACTTGCACGTTAGTAGAAAGGTAAGCGCTGCATTTTCTTCAATGCTCTTTAGTGGCGTGAAGGATAATTATAGCTGTCAAGAGGCTAATGTGGCGACGCCCAGGGAGACACAGACGACATTGCGCACATTCGACACGGTAGAGAGGTCCAAACGAGTTTTTCACGTCGCCTATCTTCTTTGCGGCGCCCCTGTCATGTGTACACATGCTCTGAACCAACCCACGACGTGGTGTGCCTAACCGCCGCAGCAGCAGCACTGGGAAAGTCGAAGGAAGAAGCAAAGAAAGCTTCGCTTTAATACTTTTGCAAATGGCGCAAGCGTTTGCACGCGGCGCATTGCCCCTCGTACAAATTAACGCGCCACCTGTTTCTGGCGATTTGCGCTCCGAGGTTGTACGGAGGAGAGTGCGGGTCGACAGCCGTCTCCCCCCCCCCTCCCCGCTCTCTCTCAGTGCGATACCCCAGCCTGTAGATGCATCCACCGCATGACGTGACTTTCCCTAGCGTATCGTCTACTTTGTTGTAGCTCAGGCCGAAGGAATGGATACACAGAAAGCGCTGTGTGCCTGAAAGGCACTATGTACGTACGGTCGTTCTCCCTAAGCTAAACAAATTAGAAGATGCCATACCAAAAATAAACCCATATAGCTACGCTCATCGATTTCGTTCCTCTATGCATACCTGAATGTTCTCCCACTCCCCCGCTCCGTGCACAGAGAGCGGGCGAAGAGGAGAACGTTTAGGCACCCTTGCTCTTCCCGTCTCTAATTTCCCTCTGCTGTCGCTATAATGCGATTCGCCTTCCATGCGCACTACCACCGTTTACATCGCTGCGATGCGCTAGAAATGTCATGCGACGGGCCATTTGTCGCGTCCATGTCCGCGCCGCTATATGGTTTGGCGGATACTGACGCTTATATGGCTGACATTTATTCGCCTCGTTTTATGACTTCTCCGCACACGAAAAGTGTACATGACGTCATTACATGGCACTAACATAGACCAGATGGAGGAGGCCGCCTTAGTGCTTTGGCGGTTAGGCACTCAGTGAAGTATGCCGCTTGCTTGAAACAAAAAAAAAAAAATTGGCGGATTCCACATCCCACTTCGCAAACTGTGTTTCACGTAAGATTACACACCAAATGCAAATTGGCAACGTGAGGAAGACCTAAGGTGTTGCATTTTCTCCTGCAATCTGCCGCATGTCTAGATAGAACGCGTCCGATGCAGTTGTCAGGCGGGTATAAGGCAGCGTTCATCGACACGAAATCATGCAAGCAGGGCTCCAATGCATGCTGGACGACGTACGATCTGAACCTTCCAAAACGTCTTTTTCTTTTCTTTTTCATTTCAAGTCAGTAAAAGAGGCTGCAGTGTCCGTCCTCTGAAAGTCAGGAACGTCACAGTATGCAAAAGGCTTTCGCGTATTTGCTTACGTACATTGTTGTCGACAAATTAATTTCTTCCCACATTACAACGGAGGTGCCCGCATTGCAGTTTATAGGAAAAGCTCGCCAAACCTACTCGCTCAGTTTTGATTTTTTCTTTTATTTCCCTGGAGACGAGGGCTGTACACAAAATTGAATAACTTTATTTTGTTGGGCTTCTAAACCGCAGCACCACAAACGGAAACAATTAACCGACGCAAGGAAGACTAAAACCATCATGAACTGTCGGAAAGGCGAGGCGTGTGTTCGGGATGGTTAGTGATAAGTACATTCTTTTTTATCACACCATAACAACAATATTGAGAAAAGCTGTCTGTTTTTTATATTTAAAGACAGCGCTTCCCGTCTCCGACGCTGTCGCTATGACGTCGCGAGGCCGAGTTCGAGCTCGCAGGCGCTACCCCAGCCACGGTGGCCTCAGTCCTGCAGAGGCGGAATGCAAAAGCGCTGGTTTGGTTTGGTGCCCATGGGTATGGCTCAACCCACTACATGGGGAATCGGTCTTGAATCTGGCGGCAGTAGGTAAGAAAGAGGAGAATACCTAAATGCAATTTTGTAATTTAAGAACGAGATATTAAATTAATAGTAATTGTTAATATCAATTATCGGGCTATATAATTTTAAAAGTTGAAGTGAATATTTTTTGCTCTCTTGGAGAGGAAGATAAAACGATAAAATTACCGTAGAAGTTTCTTTGCATCCCTTTAAAGAAATTAAATATGGCATCACATACGTTCCTAATGCAGTATCCTGCTGCGACGCCCCAAGAGACAGTGTTTGTGTACCGTTCTCTGAGTGCACGTAGAACCGAGTTGGTCACGATCAATATAGAGACCCTCCCCACGCCCAGACGCTATGGTGCTCCTCATAATCAGATCGCTATTTTGGCAGGTACGAGCATCAGAAGATAATTACATTATTGTCTTACGTTTCCCGAGTAACAATGGTAGAGCGTAGAAGCGCGACTGAACGTGGACGTAGAAAGAAACAGATGCACAGACACAGCGACCACGTGTTTCTTCCTACGTCCTCGTTCAATCGCGCTTCTACACTCTACGATGGATTGTAACCAACCAGCCCCCCAACGTGTTTTAATTCCGAGTAACCAAGTAGTGTGCTGACTTAGTGAAGTTCTACTAAACAGCCTTGCTCGCCGTGCGGTACCACATCATCGCAATTAAGCTAAGTTCATTTCCAAGAGGATGATGGCATTATCTGAACACGGGAGAGAAGCATATAGCGAGATTTCAGAGTTAAAGAAAAAAGTGATAAGCCTATAAAAATAGGTAAACGTGACCTGTTAACGTCGCAAGGATTCGGAGACGATAGTAAAAACTAAGCTAAACGATTTATTGCTACATCGTGCAGCCAGAACACAAGTGCAAGCAAAGAGAATAGTGCCGGCTTTATGAGCAATCTCCGTCGGCACACGTTACTGCATGGGCCGCTTTACTCGACGTTATAAACAGCACGTGGCGCTGTCACATATATGAGATGAAACGACAACTTCAAATGACAACTGTAACACACTGAATACCTCTTAAAAAATTATTAGCTGCTCCAAGTGAGCGTGAACACATTGCTGCAAGAATACATACATACTTTTAATTGCTGAAGTCAAATAAGTCGCTCAACTTCTTACTAAAATATTGCTTGGCACGTGGGGCAGAGAGATGAACAATAAGTGTTTATTTTACTTGCAGGGTTGTGAAACGTGAATCTTGAGGTAGTGAAACCAGTTCACTACCTCAAGATTGGCGTAGCGGTGTTGTGATTCCTGTTTTTAAATCCGGCAGTCGAAATCAAGTTAGCAACTATCGTCCCATATCGCTTACTTCTGTGACTTGTAAACTTATAGAGCATGCAGTAGCAAAGCATATCATTCTTTTCCTTGAAGCTAATAACTTTTTCTTTTCGTCACAACATGGATTTCGAAGCGGATTATCCACTATATCGCAACTCATTGAGACGGTTCATGATTTTTATCTAGCTTTGGATGCCTGCGAACAAATTGACGTCATCTGCATAGATTTCGCAAAGGCCTTTGATAAGGTACCGCATGGTAAATTGCTTTTTAAAATCCAGAACGCAGGTATTGCTCCAGACGTTGTGAACTGGATTGCAGCCTATTTGAGTGGTCGTGTACAATCCGTCCGGATTGAAAACATCATGTCTAATCCACTAGAAGTATTGTCTGGGGTTCCACAAGGGTCGGTATTGGGGCCGCTATTGTTCTTGATTTACATCAATGATATTTCCAGTGTTCTGGAATCACCTGTTAAAATGAAACTTTTTGCCGACGATTGTTTGCTTTATACAACTGTGGCAGATAAAACCGACCAAAGGAAAATTAATCGGTGCCTCCAAGGTTTACATGACTGGTGCATAAAATGGGGAATGGAAATAAATTATTCGAAATCGACGTTTGCTCATATAACAAGAAAGAAAAATGTGCCTTCCTTTGACTATAAAATTGGTGATAACTCTTTGTTGAATGTACGTAGCTTTAGGTACTTAGGAGTGATCATTAATCACGACTTGTGCTGGCGCCACCAAGTGGAGGAGGTCTGCTCTAGGGCTTACAGGAAACTGTTCTTCTTGAGAAAAAAGTTGCAGCATGCACCAACACATTTGAAGCTGACTGCGTACAAAACCTTTGTTCGCCCGGTTTTGGAGTACGCCTCCCCAGTTTGGAGCCCTCACCAACTCTACTTGCGAGATAAACTCGAAAAAATTCAGAGAACCGCGGTGCGTTTTGTTTGTTCGCGTTATCGGAGAGCCGATTCTGTAACACACATGTTGAAATGTTGTGACTTGGAACTGCTAGAAACACGACGAGAAAAACAACGAATGAAATTATTTTTCCAGATAACCAGAAATCAAATAAGAATAAACAAAGAAACATACATTCGACCCCCTTTCAAACACAGTGCGCGTTTAAACCACAGTGCTAGTGTACAGCCTTATAAAACACGCATTGATGGTTTTGAATACTCGTTCTTTCCTTCGTCTATTAATATATGGAATGGCCTTCCGGACTGCACTGTAACAGCACAAAATGTTAACGAATTTTGTAGTCTATTAGAATTGTATTACAGGCAACGGATAATTGAGACCTGATCATGCTTACTGTTATGCTGTGTATGTTTGTTCATCCTGCCAGTAACTTGTGTTTGACAATGATGTATAACGTTGTATTGTCAATGTTGAAATTTCAATTTTTATTTTTTTCCTCTCCTGTAATGGCCCTCAAGTGAGGGCTACAGTATCCCTAAATAAAAAAAAAAATAAAAAATACTATATTAATATAAAGAAAAAACAAGACATGTTCATTGTGCCTTCGTGTTCATGTACCATTTGTATTTGTTGCATTTACATTGCGGCATTCAGGTGCCCAACATATTCTTTGTGAACATCTTGGTTTTGTGAACATTTGTGCTATGGGAACTCATGTATTGGCGTGTGAACACTTCGGTTTTGTGAATATTTATGCCATGTGAACTCTTCTGTTGCGCGAACATTTATTCATATTGCAGTACTGAGTCTTAGTCCGTGAATGTTCGTCCATGTGTTTATTTGTATTGTTTGGTGATTGTTGACAACTTTCCGGTGATAACTATCACGTATGAGAAGAGGAGTAGCCGGCGCCACATATAGGCACCAACCTCTCCTTAAATACATTTAATAATAGTAAAAAGAACAAGATAACTCCAAGTCTCCCGTAGGTAGTCCTTACTGCAAGAAAAATAACATTTTTATACCGCATTGAAATAATTCGTTAAACGTCAATATTTTCACTTAGCCCGGCTTCCACACAGCCCTTGCCAGGAAGAACAGATGTGTATTAACTACCCAAACTCTTCAAAAAAAAAAAGGAGGGGGGGGCAATAACGAAAAGAACGTGAATTATTTTCTGCAAGTGCCTACCAAATAAATTCTTGATGCACAAAACGGTAGCAGTGTGCAATATTAAAATTTGTGCATCAAGCTTGGCAGAAAAGATTTCAGCCAAGGCAAGTTCACCACGTGGTATTGAAGAAAAGCGTACGTCACGCGTTGACCCCACACACGTGGGGTCAACGACTTATCAGGAAAAAAAAGCAAATCCTAGAAAGGAGGGTGCAGCGGGGCCTGGAGGTGCCCATAGTAGCACGAAGACAGGAACAGTGACTCTTGTATTTCTTGGAACTTGTATGCTCTTTGTACTTTACAGCCCGGTCGCAGATAAAAATGAAAGAGCCTTAGAGGAAAATAGTGGGGTTCGGTGTGACACACCACATGCCCAGAGCACTACTAGGAATGTCTTTACGTGAGAATGAGCTCGCCTGGTCTGTAGGGACTCTTACTTGTTTGAGATCGTCAAATATGCTGTAGGTTGACTTAAGATACTACGTTGGTGATTAACAAAACCATTCTGAGAAACTCGCTCTCGGTCTCTCCGAATCAGCTGAAGTTGATTCTGTGCTGAACAAGTGTCCTGCAAAATTCGCCAGATTGCTGCGGTGTCTGGTTGCGTGACACGACACAGAAAACGCAGAAACACACATTATTTTACAATGTCAATTCTGTGGCCACAAAACATGTAACACAGAAGTGCGCCCTAATATATACCCTACACTGCAGTGCTCATACCCATGTGCGTTTATATGCATTTTTCTAAATTGGATAGAGTGCGACAACTGTCCGCTTCCAGTCAGGCTGACTCAAAACGGCCGGATTCACTGGCGTTTCCGTGAACCCGACTGGCCGCCATTGGACCTCGATCCAACGAGCCGAGTGGACTCGACTTTGTCGGATCACCATGCTGTTGCTTTCTTGACGTATTCATCGAAGGTCACCGAGAAAAATGGAACCTCAGTGGTATTAAAATCTATGCCGATGTGTCCAAAATGTACCTCCCACTGAAAGTACTGCGTCGCGTGCGCTTTTCAGCGTCAGTTAACTATCTAGGTTGAAAGTTCAATATCAGCAAATATACTACATTTTCAATGCCCTTGAGCCTCAAGGGACTAACAGATTAACATTTGCAAGTCTTAGCTGGATTTGCTGTGTCAACAATGCAAACTGCAGGCCCTGACCGCAACATATTTCTACGGAAACACAATGGAGTCGCGTGCTTGGAACTCAGCGAGATGTTTGAGAAATTCGTTTGAGTATACGTCGTTAATGGCAAAAAAGGGAGCCAACTGCATGACCACGTGTTGGCATCGAAATGAAGTGTGCGGATTTCCCAAATTTATTAATGATTTCTTTTTTATGCTCCAACTGTCTTTTCTTTCTTTTCGTACATTAATAAATTTTGCGCTATCATTTATGAGGTGTTTTAACGTGCGTGTAGAACGTATTAACCCTCGTTATTGTTTCATAAGTATCTCAAACGCATGCTTCTTCACATCACCACATGCAAAGCTATTCTGTGCATGCGCCGGGAAAGGCGTATTCGAACCAACATACTCTCGAAAACAGTAGTGCACTAAAGTATTTTTCCCATTAATAAGCTTTGCCCAACCCCTTTACTCTGAGGGTTTGGTGGTTGCAAAAGATATGGAAAGCCCAGAATACATTCTCTTTGCCAGGCAGGTAATTGTCTAAAGACTTCTTGGAAAGCCTGCTCTTCGTGCTTTTTTCCTGAAACGACCACACATAGGGAATGAAATGCGGGCTGTCAACGAGAGCGTAGTTGGAACACCGACTTGCAGGGAAGCGGACAGCACTGAACATTTCCTAGTATTGCTAGATCGCGGTGCAAGGCAGCAATGGAGGCTGCTGCGGTTGTGGCTTGGGCTAGTTGGTTCATGGCGCGAAAGTAGGGGGACAGCGCAAAATTGACGGAGCACAAGACAAAGGAAGGACGAACACATCGTGTTCCGTGTTCGTCCTTTCTTCGTCGTGTGCTCCGTCCGGCTACAGAAGGGGTGGTGCTCCCTGGGCACTGTGTCCTTCCGCGCTTGCTGCAGGAAACCAAGTGAGAGAAGGAGAACTGCGAAGAGGAGCTGACGTGACCTGTATTTCACACTTCCTTTTTTTTTTCGACCACGTAGAACTCCACCAAAAGTATTTACTTCGCCAATACTCTCCTTAAAGAAGATGATGGTAAGAAGCACTCAAAGGGAATAAGTCTGTTTGTCGGAGAGAGAGAAAGGCAAAGTAAAGCAGGGAGTTTAACCAGAGGTCTTCTCTGATTGGGTGTACCCGGTACCGGACTCTTTATTGTCGCGTAGTAATCCTCGTACCATCTGCCGCGCCACAGCCTTCCTTTATGCTTTCTGAGGAGGGTATACTATAAAGGAGGCTACGGTTGCACGTATTCGCAGCGAAAGACGCATCGCAGAAACCTGGAGGCACCTGTCGCTGAACGGTCGCACGGGACAGTCGCACTTGTGGTAATGGCAGGAGTCGGCAAACCACGGGCGTCTTCGCCGGGAACGACAGACCACGTGCGCTCTACTGACATGATGATGGTGCCGCGTCTCGTCTGCATTATGTTGCTTTATTTTGCGAATGTCTCCGTCACAAGTGAGTATTTTTTAAGCATCCCCTGCTAATACAGTTACTTGTTACTTGCGTCGATCCTTTTTTTCTTTCGCGCACGCTTTGTGTTTAAGCCCACGTATCTTTAACAAAGTAAGACGTTTGGCTAATTGGTGCATATCTGTGAATGTTTGTGGCGCCTAAGGTGAAAGGAAAGAAAAATTATGCATATCCCACGCACTGTGGGAATCGATGTAAGCGAAGTTTTCTGTGCTGGATGCTTTGGCTGACGATAATTAGCGGTGATGTCGACGGCTAAAGCTTAATTTCTTCAACGTTTAGGCTAACACGAGAGGAGTGAGTTGCTGTTAAACGTTACCTTGCGTGCACCACTGCTGTTTGTCCGCGCAGTACACAAAACACAAAGAAGAGGTGTTTGCTGGAGGCGTCGTTGTGCGCCATATTTTATAACCTCTGAGAGGGTTGAGTTTTGTCATTTCCTCCCATGGCACATCGCATTGTGGCAGAAGTATTAAACTTGAATGGTATTATGGGGCTGTACGTGCCAAAACTACACCCGAGTTATGAAGCACGTGGTAGTGGCGGACTCCGGATTAATTTTGACACCGTGATGTTCTTTAACGTGTCCGAAAAAATAAGTGCACGTGCGTTTTCTATTTCGCCCCCGTAGAAATGCGGCTTCCGCGATGGAGATCAAATCCACGACCTCTAGCAATGCCATGGCCGCAAAGCTAACGTGGCGGGCACGGAAGTGTCGGTTTGACGGTCGACTGCTTCCGTAGTGTCTCCTGGACCCTGCCGTGCGCCTTAATTAATTTACCCGCTTGACATATTTGCATGGCGTGTATTTTTCAGAAATCCTGTTTCCCCCCAACCGCTCTAGTGGAGCTTCCTTGCCTTCTCATGCCACCTCCCCCTCTCTCTTATATGGGAATTGCCCCTCTTTTCCTCCTTCTCCTCTCTACAGTTCTATCTCTGTCCCCTCTGGTCTCGCACGTTAGTAGAAAGGGGAGCGCTGCAGTCCCCTCAATGCTTCTGAGGGGAGTCACGGATAATTACAGCTGTCAAGCGGCTAAAGTGGCGAGGACTAGGGAGCGCCAGAGGGCATCGTGCACATTCGACGTGGTGGGGTGAAAACGAGTTTTTCCCATCGCTTTTTCTCTCTTACTCGTGCCTGTCATCTATATACACGTTCTGAACCACCCCCTGACATGGTATGCGCGACAGCAGCCCACATCAGCAGCAGTGGGAAAGTCGAAGGAAGAGGCAAAGAAAGCTTCGCTTTAAAAAAAGAATGCACGTACAGAATAAGTTATTTCCTGTTGCATTTTGCACCACAAACATTGACATGTGCTAGTATCTTTTATACTTCAGTACGGAGGAACATAAGATTAACGAGTTTGTACTAATTGACCCCTGCGTCTTTTTAGAGTTGTTTTTTGAGCCGTCTCTTTAGAGAACTGAGGCACGCGATCGGAACTGTTCAGGGAACGAATTCACGAGGAATTTCGTTGACGTGAAATGTTTCTCATTGTCCTGGCGCTTTCATTAATGACAAATCCCATTGTAATATCCGATAATATCCCATTGTAACTTGTAGTATCTTTGTTTGCCTATAACCACCCACTCCCTCATGTAATGTCTCAACTAGAAACCTTTGAGAAAATAAATAAACAAATTAATGACTTCACGATTTAACTCAGGCGACGCAATCAGACTTCCGCGCGCAAGTCGCTTGGATCCTCCAATTTAAAACCAATCACTGTAGCGTGCCTTTGTTACCGAACGATCTTTTGTACGAAGCGGTTTGTTTGTTAATACGCACCGAGGTCACTCTCCGCCAAGCATGCCGCCTCCATAGAAATGTGTATAGTTGCCGTCCCACAGAGCGGGTATCTTGATGTTCGCAACGATACACGGCGCTTTGGGAACCTGTAGTAAGTCAAACATTTTAACAAACATTTTAACAGCTTCGCGAAGATTCAGTTCTGTCATGCGCCATTCACGCATTCTCAGCCAGAAGCGTACCTGCCCAGTTATACGTTGCAGCTCATCCACGTGTTTTTACATTATTTGTTCCTATTCAGCGCGGTTATTGCTTTCATTTGATTTCAGTGTTTAACATCATTAGCATAAATTTTCACGAAGGTTAGAGCAATTTCTGCAACCAAATCCTGCATGTCGCGACACCTTTTACCCCGAGAACTGATGCCTCGCCCGTGACGTCATGAACGTTGCATGTTAGTTCGATTGGATATTTTCTGCAGCGCGGCAGGAGATAAGCATGTGAAAAAACCTGAACACTTAAGTTTCTGCTCTATCTAAGGCATTCTTTAGAATGACTAAAACAAACACTCTCATGATACAACACACGAAATCTAATTTGTGGCATGCAGCCATAATCGGGCACACCACGAGTATACTTTTCTCTTGAATTTGTTTCTTTTTTAATCGTCTTTCGGAACTAATCGTTATTCTATGTATCCTTCGCAGCTGCACGTCCTATTCGGAACGGCACAGTGACACCCGTCGCCTCTAATGTGACGACGCCGCCGACCACTACATCATATGCAGGAGAGCCCCCGGCATGGCGCCATAATGAATGGTCGGCCGACAGTCGACACAGTCGTGCCCCTCTGACACTTCTGAGCTTCCAGCCCGGCTGCCGCAAACGGGTCTTTTGCGAGTCGGCGCGTACCCTCACCTACGCGTTCCCCATATCCAGGTCCTGGCAAGGAGAAGTCAGGTGAGGCACAGACCGCAAGTTAAATAATTTAGTTGTCTGGTGGTGGTACATTGTGCCACCAAACGTGAGCAGTGCGGATAGCTCTACGAATCGCGTGATCCTAACCAGCAGCGAGAAATAGAACTCGCACACTCCGCCACGTTGTCCATCCACAGCTGTTAATCCAGGCGTCGACTCTTTCGCAAAAATTTTGAACGAATGCGGCTATCAACGGCGGCCATTCGTCCAGCCCTTCTGCTGACTGTCGTTCTTGGCTCGTTGAAGTGATCCGTAGCTTGGACTGCGCTGCGTGGACTCAGTGACCTGAAATATTGGCCACCCCATCTGCGGTCTTTATTGATTATTAAGAAAACAGTGATATTGACTCAAAGCATATACTATGAAATCACTGAAATGTGCCGCTAAGCAAAGCAAACCAAAATTGCAACGCTAGAGAAGTGGGCTCAATGTGCCCGAAGCTTGGCACATGCACATCTTATATTTCGCAACATATATTCAAATTTTGACTCGAGAAGAAATCCGTAAATACTAAATGATATTCTTAAGCGTTTCGGAGAATTTGGCGGCTACAGAAGGCGGGAAAGATGGTTCCAGTCATGGGATGTATTGGGGAGAAGAGGGTAACAGCACGTGGGAGCGATTTGATAAGGAGGGCCATATTTGTACAGTTCATCAATGCAATCTTTTTCTCGTTCCTTATTTTCATACTTTGTCCTTCTACTTTGAAACCACAGGGAGAGGCCAGTGCCAGCAAACGCCTACTTTGACGCGTGGTCCAAAGGAATGCTGGGCCACGATTGCTCGCACCTGTACGAGGACTGCTCGGACAGTCCAGCCGGCTTGGTGATGCCTCTCCTCAGAATGGCCATCGGACCCAACGGATTTATAGGATCGATGGTCGAGCGCGTTGCCGCTGCTTCAATGCGCCACGCGCTCATGGATCTTGAGGCGCCGCCCCGAACATCGCAAGTCATGGAAAAGCTTCGCCGGGGCGAACGACGTTTGTCCGCCGCTGAACCTCAGATGCCGTCCAGCGAGTTCACACCCCGTTGAAGAACTGAAGACCCCGTGACGACCAAACCCAAAGCGCTGTGCTAATCGCCAGCACGCATAAGGAGGTGCCTTGCCTTGTTGCATATTACAAACACACTGCAGCAGGAAACCACCGGCACGCAGCTGACGGCTGGGTGAAATGGACTTTCTTCTGCCCGGTCTCCGTTGAGAAGGCTTGGTTTTGATTCAGTTCTACTGAGATTGACTCCGGAATAAAGAAATACTCATTCCAAGATCAGTGGTTTATTGTCAGGGCTTTGTGTTTATCTTACTTCACTTCCTTTTGTCATGACGTTAATGGATGGGCTCTTCTAAAGCGAAATGCAGGCAATCATTATGGTTTTTTTTTTCTGAGGCAGATATGGTTAGTTAATGTAGAGTAAGTTGCCTATTAGATGTTACTTGTTTTATATAGGCACGACATACTAAGCAGAAATGAACTTGCAAGAATAAGCGAGTTTGTCCGATACAGTGCGAAATAAAGACGATATAACCGAATAGGCATACATATTTTGGCCTGTCACCGGGGACTTGTCGCTAGTGGCATAGCCTTCTTGGCCAAGCTCTAAACGTTTATTATGCGCCATCCTGTGAGATAAGTTCAAGTCACATTTTATTGCTTAGATTCTTGCTTTGGGCTCATATATATCGGTAACCTGAACCCCATCCATTAACTGCAGATCCAGTGCCAGTTAGTGCGCTTTCGATAATTACTGTACTCGCTGTTGGACCATGTCTACAAAAGAATGGGGCTGCACCAGTTTTTTGTATAATCTGCGTTGGGTTATTATATTCAAAATCTAATAGCCTCCTCAACGCTGGGCTTCTAATTCTGTCGTGACTCAACGGCTGTGTGTGTCGTTATGTTGCTAAGCACAAGCTCCCGGCGACTGCACTTTGACATAGGTGCAATGCATAAACGCGCGTTCCCTTATATTTAGATGCACGTTTGGCATGTAATGCAGCTGTTCAAAATAATCTGGAACACCCCTGTGTTGTTTCTCATAACCGATTTTGCAGCTTCTGTACGTTAAACTTCACATTTTCCTTCTCCGCTTGAACGTACTTAAGGTGTACGGAATGTTCAGACTGACTATGCGCGCACTACAGAACTGTCGCCCAAAATAGAAAAGCTTTTCGTTCGTAAGTACTTGCTGTCGTTTGCCGGCCGCCTTCGGCAATAATATTTATAACATCAGAATAGATAGCTGCCCTTGCGAACAGTTTTAGGGTAAGAATGTTCTTGTCGATACGGTCCCGGAATTACCGTAGCGACACGCCAAATATGCCTCCAGTATGGGCGAGATAAACGACCGTAACAAGGAATTTCGGGTAGATTCCTGTGGTTGCATCTGCAGCAGCTTTTCTGCAACGTTGCTTTATGAAGCGACTTTTGTGTTTCCTATATTCCCATGCTGCCGGGTTTAAAACATTCTTTCGTAGCTGTATACGTCCGCCATATCTCACACTAATCACGTTGTCCCGGGTATCACGCTCGTAAGCGCTCCTTTAACAAATATTGTTCAGCGCCTCGTACGTACTCTCTCCACCCAGTCCAGCAGTGCATCAGAATTTTTATTGCAAGAGGCCTCTCGAAATACAGCGCATGATATTACAGTGCGAGCGTTTCCATGGCTTCACGAGAACACGAGAAATAAGAACAGAAAAGTGGGGGAGGGGGGGGGGCGGCTGAAGTTTCCACGCATTTGCATTCTGCTGTACTTTGTGACCATGGCGCGTGCTGCGCAAGGCAATAATCCCGATGTTGAAAAGAAAGAGGAAGGAAAAAACGACGAGCATGCGTGTACGACGTTCTCACCACCTCCGGTTAACTCTGAGTGTTCTTTTTTTTCCCTTTCTCTCAGCTCAATCTGCCGCGAGAGCCCTCTCTTATTTATCGCAAAAGGAGTGGTCAGACGAGTCGAGTGCTTTTGGCCGCAGCGGTCGAAGTAGGGGGAGCTCCACGAACTATACTGCGCTGAGCGAGCTACTCGTGGTCGTGTCCTCCGCGTCTAATGCGCAGGGAGAAGTCAGCTGTCGACGTGTTGCCCACGCATTGGCTGGCGTCAAAGGCGCGTGTTTCGGCCCCAGCACTTTCGGTGTAGCGCCCCGCTGTCCCTGGACAGCTTCTCTTACGCTTAGCTAGCTCCCCTGTTATCGACGGGAATTTGTGTCAGCCACTTCTTTTTCTATCTCGTTTCAAGTATTTATTTCTTACTCGTTGTCGCAAACGCAACGAGGGCTCATTTGTGTGTGTCCATCCGTGCTTACTCTGTCTCCGTTTCGCGCGTTATTTTGTGACTTCTGAGCTTTCTTTTACCGCCCCCTCTCACCCAGAGTGTCTCTTGTTCTCTCCTGCGTTAGGCGACGCTGTCCGGCGTTCCTGTCAGACCAAAACGCCGAGCCTCACTTCACTAGAATTGTCGCTCGACTTCCATCAGTATTACCAATATTGAAACAGCGCAATACAAGGGACAGAGAGCAAGACGAAAAAAAAAAAACGACATTTCACTGTGCAACGCATTTTCGATGATAGCGCTGGAATCCGGCAGCAGCAGCGGCAATTGTAGGCATTGAAAGAACTTTCGTTTTCCGCTCGAGTCATTCTCCGCGCACCCAGCGTTTTCTGTTTTGGCCGCGGTAAACGAAATTTTGTGCAATATTGGTTATGTTTAGGACTGCGCGGCTTTATGAGGTGAAGAAGTTCCGCCAACGAAAACCGGCGATGGTTGACTGCGACAAGCTACAGATACTGTGATGCGGTTACCCTTCTTAACTGTGTTACGATAAAAGAAATCTGTGAAAGGTGTTCTCTACAAAAAACTAAAGTTGGTAACGTCATATTACGTGAGCCATGGATAACTCCTGAACGGGTAGCAAGAGCAGGCTTTTCAAACGTTTTATTATTACCCGCGATCCTGTTGACATGAAGGTATTTAAATCTTACCGCAATAAATTGAACAAAGAACTTCGCCGGTCAAAATCCGCATTTCAAAACCGTTTCTTCGATAAAAACAAGAAAAATAACATATATTTTTTTGAACGTTTGAACGACAAATTTCTAAGCAAAAGTAAAGGAAGCGCCCATGCTGAGCTAATTAATGAAGGTAATGCGGTATCATGGGCTGATCTTGCTGACAAAGTTAACACATTATTTTACAACCGTTGTACCTTCTGGGTGCCCTCCAACAGCGCTTAGTTTCATTTCAAATGTTGCGAGTAAATCTGCAGTATTTCATGGCACAGATAAGAAAGAAATGTTTTCTGTATTGATAAACCACTAGTAAACGTCCTCCAAAGATTATAACGGGCTACAAGTAAAGCCAATTAATTTATTGCTGATTCTTGATTCTTGTTCCTTGTTTAGTCCATACATTAAATCAATGTATTGCATCTGTGGAATTCCCTGAAGGAATGAAAACTGCTAAGCTTTCTGTTATGTTTAAAAGTGCCAAAAAGAATATTATAGCTAACTAATGTCCTATTTCTGTTCTTCCTCTATTTTCAAAAGGTTTCAAACATAAATTTATGAGGAAAGTTGTTACCTTCTTTTTTTTATATAAACACTCGTTGATAACCAAATCCCAGTTCGGATTTCGTAAAGGGAAATCAACTGAGTCTGTCTTGCTGCTACAAAAAGAAACTATTTTGCGTAACATTGACATGAAGAAATTAACGCTTGGAATATCTATAGATTTCACAAAGTCGTTTGATCCTTTGAATCATGAGATTCTAATCCGTAAGTTGGGAAAGTATGGCATACGTGGCTCTTGTCCTGATAATTTTCGTTCGTACTTTAGTCAACATAACCAAGCAGTTGCTGTGGATGGTTAAGTATCGGCTTTGCAATCAACCAAATGCAGCGTTCCCCAAGGTAGCCTTCCTGGCCGTTTTGTTTTTATTGTTTATATTAATTATATGACTAATATTTCTAGCGATACACAATTCATTCTTTATACACCGACGATACGAGCATATTTTCGTGCGGCTACGCCCCGACGATCTTATAGGCAGAGGCAACGCTATTCTTGAATCATTGAGTGAGTGGTGAAAGGCAAAACAAATGTACATAAACATTAAAAAAAAACCAAAGCTGTTTACTTTCGACCTGTAAATTGTGTAGACACCTGTAGTAATCACCTTGTGCTTTGAAATAGTCGGATACATATAACAAAGTTTTAAATCACTTGGAGTTATTTTTGATTCCTCAATGAGATGGAGCAATCATATTGTTCATATGGAAAGGAAGGTAATTGTGTCATTTGGTTCGTTTACTTTCTAGAAGTCGATTTGATTTCCATACTCGACTAAAGCTAACAATTTATCGCGCTGTTTCTAAATCGCATGTTAATTACTTTCATTTGATCTGCAGCATAAGACATCGAAAACTAACCTCGCCAGTCTACTGGTATTGTAAAAGAAAGCCGTAAGCTATAATGCTGGTATTAGTCATAAAGCATACACTAGATATTTTTTGCTTATTTTAATATTATCCGCATTAGCACTACTTTTGAATATCGGTTCCTTTATTACATTAGCTTCTGAGTTCTGAGTCACTGAGTTTCTGAAGTCTCTCGCTGACATAACCAGAGAGGATAAAGTGGCTCGTACTACATATATGCATGGAAAAGTGGAATTTTCCTCGAACCAGAATGAACTATGGTGATCAAGCTTTGCAATTCCTGATGCCAGCGATTCTTAATACATACGAAACGAATGAAAGTAATATATTTACCCTCACATTTAAAGAATTTAAGCGACATTTTGTAATGGCCAGATTACAAGACTTTCTGCTTTGTGTAAACTCCTAAAGAGGGACTTCTAGAATATTTCAGTTATTGGAACTTATGATATTGTGATGCTGTTTTCAGATGTTGAAACAATTTGATGCCGCATACAAAATACCGCTGTACCTTGAATGCTGCCTGCGACGGGGACAGAGTCAGGCCGCGCACTGTGTTTTCGCGGCTCAATTCGCGTTGATGCGAGACTCGGCAAGAAGGTCAATTCGCTCGCTGCTGCTGCCACGCTTCCTCCCTCCAGTGTTTTGACAGCGTGTTTCCGTGGTCATCGAGTGAGATGTATTTATGTTTGCTTGTGCGCGCTTGACGCCATGTTTGTTAATTTAGTTAGTATGCCTATATTCACAAGTCTATATGGCCGATAAAACTACTATCCCTACTTCGTGTAGCTAGCTGTCCATTAATTTGCTATCGCAATCGATACTTCGCCTTTATAGGGCGATAGTGCGGCTTTTTTTTTTGTCTGCCATGCATTTACTTATGTTGGGCCACAGGCGCATCAAGCTACACTTTTGTAGCTATTAGTCTGTTGTCTTTTCCCCAATTTCCTTTCGTGGGACAAATGAAGGAAATTTTTAACTCAATTGAGCAATGTTACTTACCGATGGTAACCAGCTACAATGGCTGCAGTAATGGCTAAAGTGTTGTCGGCTTCTTTTTTACTGGCCGAATCTACTGACAGGACTGTGCACTTCAATCTTTTAGTGGATGTATTTTGCACATTGTCTTGGGAGGAAACAAGTTTTGAGAAGGAAACGCAAGATCCCTATATTATAGCCACATTTTTGTCTCTCATTTCTATTTTCCAACTTATTCCCTGCACTTTCCTTGCCCAACTACCTTAACGCAACAAAAAAGTACTAAATATGCATGTTCCAATGAGGCAGATTGATATTTACCAGCCTTGTAATTTCAAACATGAAGTTACAAGAGAATTTCCGTGAGCGGAGTCATGACTAGTGTCAGAAAGCATGTAATAAATGAAATTAATTACTTCTCGCCACCTTGCGGGTTTCCGCAGAACTATTACGTTAATAAACGAAGTACATGTGGTAATTAACGTTATCTGGCAATTCACGTGCAATGTATCCGTGTGGCCATATAGGTTTGGGCAGTGGCCGCTTGGCGCAGCCTGAATTTAACCCATATAATTCATATAAACAGGGCATCAGCGCCTATATTTTATGCAATACATTTAAGGTTTTCTTTACTATATAGCTTACTTCACTTCAAAGCAACGACGCTGCCTGCTAACTTATTTCGCCTTTCCAGGCGAAATAGCAGGTGTTCAAATGTACTGAAATTAAATGTTCAGCTCTATTGTGTATATCTTTCAACTGAATAAAACCTTCTTCTTCTCTCTAAAGAGAGAGGGAGAGAGAAGAAACGACCCAAATGAACGAACATGCCTTGCACTCTATGTATTTGTCAAGATGGCTCGAGTGGGCCATCTGAGCGTGAACTTAAAGAACATGAAGAATTCGCCCTCTACATGTTCTACTTTGGCATGTCATTTGTTTTACTTCATAAAAACTCTGACAGAGTTTTGGAAAAGTAATCTGCCACTCTAGGCTGAGAAAGCCTATAGCCTGCTATTTCTCTAGGGCATTAAGCTAGACTAACAATACCTGTGCTTAGAGTTCCTTCACACTGACAACACTGGCACGATAAGCAGAGCCAGTGGCCTCCTGGAAACCGTAGACGCTGCAGCTATCTACATCCTGTCATCGGGCTCAATCAGCTGCACTACAACCCCAGAACTAGGCGCCAAAGACTCCGAAAGGTAGCAGTCGAAGTCTGCCGGGCAGCCCTCCAACAGACCCACATGAGTGTTTTCGTCCTCGAGTTTGACACCAACAAAGAGCAACACAGCCGAGTCACTCCGCTCTCCAACTGACCGGTAACCCAATTGACGTCTCGGGAAAACAATGGCGCCGGTCATACGCAATGCAGCCCTTCGATCGCACGCAGCTCCCGCTTGCTTACAGTTATACGGATAAAAAAAAAAACACGTTCTGCTGCGCCGTCTAAGTGTGCTGTTGGGCTGCATTCTTCGCGCCTTCAGAAAATAGAGCGCATTTTTCGTTACAGTCATATTCGCCCAAGCTTGTACGCTCGTTAAACCCTACAGCAATACAGGCGCGTCGACTGTGCTTTAATGTGAGCTTCCTAAAATTAAATATACTCAAGTTAACAAGTACAGCTTGAGAATAACGACAGAAATAACGAGAAGAAACGGTGGTTATCCAGCTTCCGTTTGGTTCACCTACTTTGCTGCTCTACTATGGGAGAGGGCAAACGGTAACGAGGTAAGTATCATAAGCGCGTCGACTATGCTTCAATGTGAGCTTCTTAAAATAACATATACTCAAGCCAAGAAGGGAAGCTTGAGAATAACGACAGAAAGAACGAGAAGAAACGGAGATTATCCAGCTTCCGTTCGATTCACCTACCTTGCTGCTCTACTATAGGAGAGGGCAAACGGTAACGAGGTAAGTATCATAAGCGCGTCGACTATGCTTCAATGTGAGCTTCTTAAAATAACATATACTCAAGCCAAGAAGGGAAGCTTGAGAATAACGACAGAAAGAACGAGAAGAAACAGTGATGATATAGCTTCCGTTCGATTCACCTACTTTGCTGCTCTACTATGGGAGAGGGCAAAGGATAACGGAGTAAGCATACGAAAGGAACATTACAGGAAGTAGTGCGTACGAACACTGGTCAACTCCATGGAATTCTGGCCTTGTTAGTTTTGGTTAACAGTGATCGAACAAGGAATGTCGCAGAAATAAATGTTTTCACAAGATGTCTCGTCTTTGTCAGGACCATGACTAAGACAAGTGCCGTCGTAGAAAGGATTGACCTTGTTCGACCAGTGAAACCAATTTTCGTTTGGCTTTTTGTCTGTGCTCCTGATATGTGCATCTACAATGTCAAAAATAAAAATTTTATCGATTGAGTACCGCTCATCGTTTCAAGCGTCCGTCTTCCCGTCAATTTGCCTTGCTTAGCGTTGTTTAATGCGTTTAGGCTATTGCCTTGCATTTAGTGCAACAATGCGGGTCTTCTGTGAATCTCCTGTAAGCCTAATCTGTTTTTTTCTCGGCATAACAAAATTCCAGACCATGTGTTGGGACTGTTTCAAAACTGTGATCTCCACGTGGATCTGTTTAGTGTTTGTCCTGACTACGCATGCTAGCGACAAACGTTGGTCGGCGTGAGAGTGGTTGGCTACTTCCGTTTTCTTGATGGTCTTGAAACCAACCAGGAGAAAAAAGCGTAATTTTTTCCAGGCACTCAGAAGGACTGGAACTCTACTTTCAGGCCGTACGCACCTGCAGCTTCGTTCCGTAAACAAGACGGGCCTAAACTGCACATTTGGCCAGTTTAACCTGTACTCTAGAAATTGTGCCTTTCGTCTGCCCTTGTCATCTATCATGCTTTATCTCTCAGACCAAATATTCATTTTCTAAATTAAAATGTCGCGAAGTTACAGTCGAAAAGCCACAAATCGGCTTGACAAAAGACTGCACTCTTAAGTATAAGACAGGTGGGGAAAGAAAACAGTAGTAAACTTATCAAAATACATGCTTGTACACATGCGCAAGTGAACAGAAACATACAAACAGATTAGATTACAAACTTACACGCAAACAAGTTCCCTTTTCCCCTTCATCAAGGGCACGTATAAGGTATAGGGTGCCCGTAGAAAACTTTAGTGGAGCTGTTCAATGAAATAAAAGATTGTAAAAACATGGTACAAGACACAATTTTAAAGCCTATGGTGTTCACCGTTACATGTCTGACGACAGCTAGAACACCGTAGGTATTGTTGGGTCTAGGGTGGCGTTCGGGGCATGGAGTCCGCCAAGCCCATCGACTACGACTTCAAGTTGTAGAAAATGAAGGAAAAAGGGTGTATTTAGTTTAGTTGCGTGGCTCCAGAGCGGAAGCCCACTCCACGCAGGAGCAAGTTAACGTCTCTCTCGAAAAGTATACGCTTTTAATCCCTTCGTCTTCCCTATAGGCGAGTCGACTCGGGAATCTGAAGAATGTCCAGCACCAAATCATCGTCGACTCCCTTGCGATACAACGCCCATGCTATCCATAACCTGCAGTAACTCCGTCTCGAAGAAACTGGTTTGGAATTTCTGGCAAAAGGAAATCATCCAGCGAGAACTGGTTCGTTCGTCATTGCCCCCCCCTCCCACTACCCCCCGTTCTTCGCTCAGTCAGGTGAGTGAAGCGCGGGCTGAGGGTCTTTCGTGGAATCCTGCAACAGCCGTTTTACACGTTGTCTCGACGGGTGGATAGTGCCGAGCGATGGGTGGTGAGTTGACTCGCCTAATTAACTACGCTTATCCATTCGTTGACGGGGTTCCCTCTCGTTCATCCTTGGGGGGGAGCGCTTTTAGTTGTCGTCCTCGCCGCGCTGACGTCTGGTCAGGAGGTGAGATGGTTTGACACGTGGCAAACGTTCAATTAACGCCCACGGTGGTGTTGAGACGTAACAGTACCGTTAGTGTATCTCGCGCCGTGTTTTTCAAATATCTTTTTAGTTTGCTGAAAAGATTGGCTGATGTTAGCTCGGACATCCTGTATATGTTAGAGTTTTCTTGATTCGTAAGTTACCAGCGCAAAATGAACGCAACAAAAAGCAAAGACGCAGACACTCCAAACGGTGGCTTGTGGTGTTCGCGCCTTCCTTTGCTGTTCCAAAAAAGAAAATTATCAGTCAACTATAGCCCGCGTAAAAGCACTGTTCTATTTTCGGGCAACCTGCTTCTGTTGACTATTGTTGTCATAAATATTTTTTTCTCTCTCTTTCTCTGATATTAAGCATACGTACACTCGATAAACTTCCTAGACACCCTATGGAACATTATCTCAAATACAGGCTATATTTGTTTTTCTAAAGTCTGTATAAAAATAAACTTCTATAAACTTCCTGCGACTTGGCAGAATTAATTTCTCGAAGCGAACGGCGACCACGAATGGGCGTGACTCGCGGTCGGGGTGCCGGAAAGTGGGCCCCCAATTTTATGATGGTCGGTGCTATCGCTCCACCAGAACTGCATCCCCGATTTAGCGAGAGGGAAGGAAAACTCAACGCAGGCGAGCCCCACTACACTGACAGCCCAGGTCCCAACGTGCAGAGGGAGAGCGGAGTCGCCCTCCGCGCAAGTTTGACGAATGTTCCCGAAGCGGAAAACGCTCCACGCCTCGCCCCCTCCCCAGCCTTCCCCATTCTTACCTCTCGTGCCACCGCGTCCGAGCTTATCAACGACGGAAAGGCTGCGCTCACTGCGGCCTCTCGAGCAGCAGCTGTGGCCGCCGTTCGGGAAGAATCGCGTTCCGTATATAGTGTAAACAGTTCGCCGCTCTCTAATGAGCCCCTCACCGGGGGAACGGAATGACCTTGCTCCCACATTTAAGCCTGTAACGCCCGACGTATCATTTATGCTGCGCTGCATTTGATACCTCAATGGTTGGATTTAAGCGTGGGAAGTTAACGCAGCGCCTTTAGTAGCGTTCTTGACACGCTGCAAACAGCTTTCAGCTGTGGGTATGGTAGAAAATCAATTACCAATCGATTAATTATTTTACTAATTATATTTTTGATCGGATAACATTGCTTTCTGTGTTCTTTTTTTTAAATGTTCTCTCCATAGCCTGAGATAAAGGTGAACAAGCTTTTGTCGATGTGGAACTATGTCTGGGCAAGGAAGGGTTAAAAGAGACCTATGTAACCGAGTCATTTCACCTTATCGAAGCCGGTCAAGGCAAGCAGGCTTTCTTTTTTGCTATTTTTCGCAGTCAATACGGGTGAGCTCGCTAACGATAAACGCCCCAACAATACATCAAACATAAACCGTAGAAGAAGCTATCGACGTCGCATACAAACATGTCGAGCAAAGTCTGTCCAGGCACGTACAGTAAAGCAGCTCATGCAGCAAAAAAAAAGTACAACCAATAAATTGATCATTCAGTCTAGCTATAAATGGCTGTAGATATACAATTTTAGAAATAAGTGTGGAAAGGAAATTGTGTCGCGAGAGGCAACGTAAACGAGAGCAACAATGCCAGAAATTTTCTTAGCAGTGAAAAACAAGGGCCAGAATCTCAAGACCATTGGCCCGCCATCATCGCTAATAATATGTACTTTTGCGCATCTGCTCTTACAAACAATCTTGATGCAATATGTGTGTGTTTGTGCGCGTGCGTGGCGACACGATCAATCACTGTCATTTCTTAATATGCATACACTTGTATTTTATGCACTTTAGAGCGAATAAAGTTGAGACCCTTTCAGAGCTACATTGCACGACGTGTATATTTTGCACTTCTTAGCGAATATTTTTAGGCCTCTATACAGCCATGTTTCATACACTCCCCGCAATTAACACTCATATATCATTGAGAAGCACGGATCATCGACTTGGCGCTCTTTGGCCACATCTGGCCCTTGCGCCAATAAACTCTACAAATCAATCAATCATTGTAATAACGCCTTTTTCATCCCTGCGTCGAAATAAACCAGGTTAGTCAACAAAACCAGCTTCGCGGGCGAACATTCTTTCTGTACGTAAGCGCCCGCCACGGCTCCACGCACTATCAAACAACGTCGAAATATCAAGATATGCGTGTAAGCCGTATTGAATCAAACTAGCCCACTTCATTATAGTGTGCCACGATCAGGCAGTGCGAAGCAACGTCGTCACAGAACGGCGAGGCGGCTTGCGCTATCCTCGTAGGATGGCACAGGCTAATCGCAAGTTCCCCGCTACTTCGGAAACAGGGTCAGCCTTCGCGGAAGCCTGCACCGGTCGCTCGCCGCCAGCCTCCCACCGAGCTCGTTCCTGTCAGCCAAGCCCGCCTACGAAGCCGTCCCGGAAGCACGATAATGAAGGCTCACTTTGGCACCGCTCCGTTGCATCTTCGCGGACTAGATTACCACTTCCAACCGACGGCCGTTTCAAGTGACGCCTGACAGGTGGAAAGCAGAGCTCGGCAATCGCCACATTCATCAACGATGCAGCGAGAAACGAGTATCGGGCGACCCTTCCCTTGGCTTATACTTCACCGGACTACATTTGTCTGTTTGTTTTCTGTTATTGCTATTGTTCACCGTATCACTCTCGTACTGTTATGACTCTGTACGCAGAGCCGTCCACTTATAGAGGGAGCACCCCATTAATATTCATGCCTGTGTAACTTCAGCATGTCTTCTACATTATGCAGAACGTGCGTCTTATACGACGCCTAGTTCGGGTGTGTATTAATGAAAGACTATAGTCACCGGGATTTTGTCTCACGTGCAGGCTGCTATGAGCGCTTTCATACCGACGAGGTGTTTTCATTGAGAGCGGACGATTCTGTATGTTACTGTGTCTGAGGAAAACATAGTCTGCGCAAGTTACTGTAATACCATTGTGTGCCAGCGAAACATTATTCCTCGGCATTCTGCTGCGCTTAAGCGGAGTGTTAATGCACTGCATGTAGATAAGTAACCTTCTGCATGCCTGTGCACCTATGTACCTAGGCCGAGGCTCTGAAAGCTTCAACTATACGTAATAGAGTTTCCTGATTTCTTGGCATCACGGCGACCGTCATCATCACATCACAGCATCACACACACGCACACGCAAACACAGGGGAATTTCCAGGCGGCGCCGCCACTCGTACTTCAGTTATGTCCTTTTTGTGCCTTACCAACCCTTCTTTCGTACCATTTCTTTCGTAATGTACCGTTTTAGGTACATTAGTTCGGATACTCTCCCGCTGCTGAATGATTATTGCATCACTGCGCTTTCCAACGTGGAATCCACTCGTAAAATATGTACACGTTTTTCTCCGTTCATATGTGAAACGTTCCGAGCAAGGCTTAGTTCCGTCGCACGTCCCGTTTGGACGATGTGCTCGCGCGGCTGCCCCGAGAGGGTTGCCCTCCGCCGGCGCATGAAGACAAATATGCCACCTCTTTCGCAAAGGGCGCCATCGTGCCCCGATGATGACATCGGCGAGGTTGCATGATTCATGTTTGTGCGCGCTCCCCGGCCGGCGTCGCGCCTACCCGCGAGACCACGCCCACGAGGCTCTCGATGTGAAACATTGAAGCAACGTCGCGTGCGAAGTGGCGAACCGCCTACACGAAGGCTCGAGTGGCAAACCGGGCAACGCCCCCTCTCGCTTCGTCTGCACTTTGGCTTTCTCGCATTGTCTTGCTCGCGTGTAGAAGCTAGCTCATAAGTTTGGTCCCACTTTTTTCTTCTTAGTACATTGGCTAAGTACCACAGGTGAAGTAAGGAAGCGAGAAATACGCGATAGTTTATCTATGCTTGATGACACAGCTTGTTTGTTGTTACGTGTTCGCTGCGGTGTCGTGTCCGACTGTTTGGGCTACCGCCATTTCTCTCGGCGTAGTTATGGCAAAGCGAGCGTAGGATGCCCGTTGCAGTGTTCAATGGGAACAGCTGCTCTTATACATAGTTATTCTCATACGTCTTTCAGGCAGGATCCACCATTACGTAAATTGGTGCAAGTTCTCTGCTCATACACGCCCACAGTCCATATAGACAACCTTGCCAACTGGACAGTTGCTGAATTGTACCTTTTCAGACAGTAGTTGGGCCCTCACTTGGAAATGTTCGCAGAACGTTATAGATTACGGTTCAGTGGGCAGCTTCACCTGTTGTTGTCGTCACTGCGTGTTAATGAAAGAGCATATGAGCTCGTGCAAACGAGAAGCTTTCTAGGCAGCCGACAGAGGGTGATGCGATCAACCACTAACTTGCTGAGGAAATACCTCGTCGGCACTTTCGAACACCTTTAACACTACTGCGCCGCATAGAGCCTCCTTGCTGTAACAGAGCACAAACAGGGTCTGCTTGAGTGTCAGTTGCAAAGCGTGCTGGGGCTTCTCCACGTTGCGTGCATGCGCGCACCATTTCGTCTGTCTTTACGAGCGCTTCCGCACCGAGAACAAGTGTAGCTTCATCGGAAAGACTGCGGACAGTGCGTGAGGAGATCACGTGCTTTCACGCTCGCATTTAGGCGAAAGTCTAAATTTATGGACACACGGTGACATGCCTTCGCAACTCGAAAAGAGGTGCTATATAACGGAGCAATTGTCAAATCAGTCTGTTAGGCTAACCACACTAGTAGCGACGCCAGCTTTATCACCACTACGAAAGCAATAAGGAAGGAAGGAAGCAGGAATAGACGGAATGACAGGGAGGTTAGCCAGTTCTCAGACAGTCTGGCTATCCTGTGCTGGGGAAAAAGGGTGAGGGGAATAAAAGATGATAAAAAGAAGATGTTACAAAATAAATAGACTATACTATACTATACTATACTATACTATACTATACTATACTATACTATACTATACTATACTATACGATACTATAAAAAGCACATTCCGCAGTGGTCGGTCATGACCACGTTAGGGCAGACATACTCGCTTACCAACTATATGAATACCAACGAATGGAACATTATTTGCCACACTTGTTCTATAAAAGCAAGTTCACGGATGATTCCCTCATTCTTATCCCAAATAAAGGTATTTTCTTAATGTGTGATGCACTGCGTGTTTAAACTTCTTGTGTGCCTTCTTTGTTAGTACCTGGTAATGTAAATTTTTTTACTAACATTTCCGTTTTATCAGTGGAAATGCTCTAAAAAATGTGTGACTTTTGCTGGCTTGTGTCTGCTAGCTTGTCGTTGGCAGCTGGGTGGTCAGGCTGGTACGGCCAGTCTACATTTGCCCAATCTATTTTTTTTTCTTGCTTTCCTCATCACAAATGGTACATTACATATTTTGCGCAAACTAAAGCAAAAATCAAAGCTATAGAGGTATAGCATCGCGTTAGCAACCTGTTGTATGTAGGGCGAGGCGGGGAGGAGGGGCGGGTGTCTCGTCATTCTGTAACATTTACATTCACGTTCTTCTCACCTGAACAGAGTGGTCCGTGTTTAAAGGGGGATATGTGAGTGTAGAGCTCCTGCAAATTTTTCCACCTGACAACTGTACAATCAATCGGCTTTGCAGTAAATTAATAGCGGTTAGTAGCATTGCTATCTTCCTATGCTCCCCAGCTTCAACCGATGCCTGCCCACACAGCATCAGCAAAGTGAGAGCCGCCGCATTTAAGAATATTTTCTTTAACTTAACGGTGTACCGAACTACACGCAGCTGCCACATAATCATCAGTGCACGGTTTCGAGCTTTTATCAGTGGCAATTGTCCGTTGGCAATGGGGGGGGGGGGGGCACGTGCAGTGGTGACCGTTTAGAACGCGAGCAACCTGCCCCGTGTTAGGCTCACTCATAATAAAACTTCCGAGAAATCATCGCGCGAACCCACCGAGTACTGTGGTAATACATATCAGCGTCACTCATTAGCACTTTCGCTTCGTTGAGACCGCCAATGATTAATTTGTCTCCTTGTATCACCAGGACATTGACCGTTCATGGAGGAGAAGCGTCAGAGACCGAAGTTCAAATGACTCCAAGTCGAAGAACGCGTATAATTAGAATAGGTTGGCAGATTAACGGCCGTAGCATATGAGCGTATATGACAGACAGAGCACAAACAGCCCAGACCACGGATAAATGGCGATCACAGCACAGGACAAGATGGACAGCAAGATAAGTTAATTGGAATGAAACGCCTGTCCTATAGTGTTCTCGTTCGTCTGCGGTCATGTACACGCGATATGCCACCGTAACCACGGCACGTAAAAGCAGCGGATCACTCCTCACCTGCTGATCACGATGAAAGTGGTGCTCCCCAGCTGATACGAATGCTCCCATCATGCGAGGTCCAGTTAATCCCTGCGAAAGACAACGTCACCGTTACTAAAGATAATGAAGACACTTAAATGCATCAGTTTTAACAAGACTCAGAAACAGTCCTGTCTGTCACCTTCGCCACTTTTCAGTGACTATTTTGTCCGGTTTCTTATCACGCACCCTCACTTCTTTAAGGCCAGTTCTCGAAACTGTAGGAAAGGGGAAATTCAGAGGCAACAGAAAGGCGAATCTGAAACTCCAACTTGTAAATGAAGTCCAAAGGCGAATGTAAGTCTGTCAGTCGGCTCCATGGAATGAGTCGTTCTCCCTGCGGCACGTAAGGAGTTTTTGTTTTGTTATTTTGGAGAATAAAACCATCAGTGACCGGTCACCTTGTGAGGGATAAAAGAATGTGGAATGCGCGCATGCGTGAAGCTCTTTAACCAAGAGAAAGCTCGCCCACGTTTAAAATGTCTCACGTAAACATTACCAGGTGCAGCACTGGGACAGTCGCCGCTCGTGAGAAAGAAAAAAAAAAAAACTCCGAACACGGCGCAAAGAAACAAATAAATAAAAAGACACCCAGGAAACAAAACTGAAAGAGAATTATTAATTTTTTTCACGGGATTTTTTTGGAATGTATTGGCTACTTGGTTCATTAGGAACGAAGGTTTCCTAAAACAAAGAGCATTCCTGAAAAAACAATCTTGTTTGTAAGAAAATTCGCATGGAAAACAAAAATGCAGCCATTCGCAAACTATTTGACCCGTTAGCCTTTGCGCCAGACCCCACAAAGAAAGGGCCGGCGGCCAACATTGTCCTCTCCTCTGTAACGAGGCCTCAAAACTTTTTTTTTTTCCTTCGCGAATGATGAACATGGGTTCTGAGGGCAATAGCACAACGTTCCAATGCCGTTTTTATTTTTACCTGCCAGCCTGAATCGCCGTCTAAGTTCTTACTCTCTGCAATGTGCGGCGCAACCAGAGTCGCCGCTCATTACTACAGCGACCGCCAGAGTGCGCAATTGCTGGTCCAAGCGTGGCCTTGCTTTGGGCCTTGCGGCATCCGCCAATGTTTGGCCGTCTCGCCGGCAGCCTCACCTCCATTTTGTTGTTTTCCTTTTTCCTTGTTTTCTTTTGTTCTCGCAATATTGCCAGCCCCAAACAACTTTCGTATTCCACACAGACGACACATTTCATTTCATTTATTATAGCCCTCAGGCCGAGGGCATTACAGGGGGGGAGTGGTAAATACAAAAGAATGAAGAAGACAAATACAGTTGGTTACATGAGTGTTTAAATGGCATCTGTATATACACTATTATCTAAGGCTTCACGGAACTGTTCATAATTAGCAAGGCCTACAACTTCGGTGAGAAGATGGTTGTAGTCACGTGAGAGCGTTAAAACTTACTTCTTCCGTGGAAATGTTTATATATAATTTACATCGCTTAATGCACCACTTACAAGGTCTGCTTTTATGTAGCACTGTGTCTGTATTTTCATCGCATCTTTAGGAGTATATCAACAATACCTTCATATGCACGTGTTGGTGGTTCTCGTTGCGCACACGCTTGTTTACGTGTGAGTATGCGTACCTGTGTGTCTGTATACATGCGTGTTTATGTTTGCGCGCGTGCATGTGTATGTGCCTCGACATTTCTTCTATATATTACTCCGACTTGCATTGCACTGTCCTCGTGTTACACTGCAGCGCACGTTTAAAGACGCCACAAAAAGTTATGGACTGCGACTTGAGAGAAAAAGTTGAATATCTCCGCGGCCTATAATAACGTACGCTGGTATTCGTATTTCTTGTCTTTACTTGTATATGCGAACAAAATTGTATGATTTCGCTAGCTATACGGCCAGAAAGTGGCCCTAAAAGTTCAACATTCTCCACGTCCGACGGTTCAAAAACTTTTGTGTTTGACTGTACATATGATACGATTAACCGGTTAGAGGCAGGCAGACACTGTTCGCGGAATGAATTTTCACGCACTTAGGTATCTTATTCCGGTCCCGAAAGGATCCGTACGTGTGCAAGCAAAAGTATTGCGTAAAAACATAACTTCGTCAAGCATCTCGTTTCAGTTGCGCGAAGTTGATGAATATGAACACAATTTGCTTTAATTAAAACTTGACCTTCTTCAAAAATCGCCATCTCGTAATTCCCTGCAAGGTTGTCACGTAGCTTCATTCGACGATACAGCCTGAGTAGAAGGGGTTGTTTACAAACAACCGGGGACGTAAAAGCATATACGCAATGGAAAAAAAAATGTGGCTAAGTGAATACTCCTTGCTTGTTGAAAATCTAAGTGCTCTTGCCCCAGGCACGGACATCAATTTGCTGAAGCGAGAGTGGCACGCGGAAGTTACTCTCACGTACGCCGCTCTCTCGTTGCAAACATCGCGTCCTCAGCCTGGAAGTCATCAGCTACACGTGAGTTATCTGTAATTTGTTGCTTATTAAAGTTCCTGATTGCAAGGACTTCAGCTGCCCACAGAGTGTTTCTCTTAAATTTCTGCGGGTAGCAATTAGCAAGTTCTGCTCAGTACTGAAGCAGTCTGCTGTCAATATCATAGAAATAAAGGTTATAGCGAATAACAAACCGGCGAGGTGTGCTAAATACAGCGTCAAACTTAGCACTAACACTAAGCCACTTACGTGGCCCCAATGGCCCGGGACCTCTAGTGCAGGTGATGTAAGAAGATGGGGAAGATCAAGTGGCGCTGTTCAATCTCTGTCAGACTCTTACGGAATTCAGTGTGACAGTTTTTTGACAGCAAGCAGCGTAATCTAAGTGCTGCAAGTAAAGCATGCTTCCCTTGTAGAGTGGGAGGACTGTACGTAAGGCAAAACAGGAGGCTACAAGGTAACGTAGCTTCTTCTTTCTTGTCGTCAATTGTTTACGTGAACACGCGCGTCTTTAATAAACAAAGCTGTATACAAACCGTAATTATACTTGCGCAACTCTGCACGCTCAAACAGAAGAGATGTCCATTTCTCAATTACACAAGAAAGACGCAAAACATAAGACTACTTAAGATATAAGTAGGGTTCAGCGTCTGCGGTTCTTACTTCCGCACGAAAATTTGTTTCCCTTTGTGTGTGTGCGCGCGTGCGTGCGCGTGTGTGTGCGCGAATATCTATTTACAGATGAACATTAACAGACTCTTTGCCGTGCATATTATTTCGCACCGAGGTTGCCGCATTTTTGTATGTTATTGTTGATATAAATCACTAATTTTATTGACGCCGAGACATGCCGTATGACCTCAGATGCTGCTCTTATAAGCTGCATATATGCATATAACAGAATACCAAAGCTTTAGAGAAGCAGCCTAGCAAAGGCACAGCACCATATAGTGACGTGACCATGCAGCAACTGCGAGCGAGTGCATTTGACATTCGAACGAGCAATTTTTATTGCGATAGCAATTTTATGGACACTCGAAGCGAATCTTTGCCATCGGCGTCGCAGTGGGGTACCGTATATATTAAGGTATATGCTATATTCCATGCCAAGCTGTGTCGCATACGGTATATGCGGATTATATATTCCCACACCAGACCATCGCTAATGTTGCTCATACCAGGTCTTACATTCCTGACAAAATTATTCCTCAGAATTTTGAGAATGGCAGCCCGCAAAAAAAGATGTCATGGAACCAAATACCGACAACGCATGCCTTTTATCTTAAATCTTCTCAGGCATAAATATCAAAAGTGCGAAACAATAACAGAGCTCAAATTTGAAAATGATGCAATTTTATTGACGTGACTGTGCATTACTTCAGGAATCGGTCCAGGAAAGAGGTTTGAAACAAACTCGATACGGAAAAGTGGTTAGTAATGTCGCTACGAAAGACGTCGGCTTTAATTAATAAACGTAAATGAAATTGTCCGATGCCAGATTTATATATATATATATATATACGAGATGAGGAAGGCAGGGAGGTTAACCGGAAGAGACCGATGGCAGGATTCAAACAGAGGATCCCTAATCTTACACGATGTTGCTACCGCATTCATTGCTTCATCCTTATGGCAAAACTGTGGTATATCTTTTATTTCTACATTTACCCCACAGCTTCCAAAGTTTGGAACATTGCGTGATTAGGGAGGGGGGGGGGGCTGTTACAGAGATAACAAAGTGAGTAGCTAGTACATAGCACAAAAGGTGCTCAATTTGAACAAATGCACACAAATCTAGGACTATAAACAATGGAAACAACTTCAGAGAAGCAAGTATTCAAAGAACACATCTATATGGAGTGTAAATAAAAAGAAGAGAACCAAAAAACAAACAACCTTTATACGATGAACTAGCGACAGCAATAAAAGCAAGCCAAGAGGAGATTAACTTTATGCACTTCTCAATGTAAAATATATATATATATATATATATATATATATATATATATATATATATATATATATATGTGTATATATATATATATATATTACGAGGAGAAATCAATTAGCTCAATTATGAAATTATTGGGTCACATATGTTCACGATACTATGTGGAAACCTGTTACAAATTTTAATTCCAAAGCGAATGAGTGCATACACATAGAATGAGAACATTTTTATTTTATTGTAAGAAAATACTGCCAGTCGGAATCCCAGACTTTATGTAGGTGTGAGCTGGAATTAACTGGAATTAAAACAGTACAGGAAATACAGAAATGAAAACATACAGTATGAAATGTAGAGCTGATCTTATTGCAGCAAAAGAAAGTAATAACTGTATAGAATGAAAGCCCAAATGATACACAAATCAAAATAAAGTTACATAATACTACGGTAATATGAACTAACACCACATAAGCCCTAGAGTAGCAGCAACTACCCATTGTCTAACGCAATAATAATGGCCGAACAAATACGCATACCATACAAAAACATAATATCTAATAACAAGTAAAGCAACATCGTAAGTTACCCTCGCAGACAAAAAGCGACACCAGATGCCACCCGCAATGCAATTAACGCCGAGATTATTAACATAACTACACGCGAGCATACTTAATTACAAAAGCGACAAGTTAAATAGGAATTAAAGCAGTCACTCTGAGTGCATGGGGGTCAGAACAGAGTACACTGTAAAAATCAAAGTAGAATTGTCAGTGAGACAGCGCAGGTAACGCGCCAATGAACGATTTCAGTTCAGCTCTTTCGAGAACCTCGGCTGGCAAATTATTCCAGTCGTTAATCGTACGAGGAAATAAGGAATACCTGTATATATATTGATATGACAGAGGTGTTTAGTAAATTTTTTAGAGCGAGATGAAGAAGTTTCGCAGCGCAAGATTGGTTTGATATACTTACTTTTCTCTATTGCTGACTTGTCAATATATACAGGATAGAATATCTTCAATCTTCCACGATACCATTTCAGTTCTAAAGTTTCGAATTTTGCTCTTGCCGAAAGAGCTTTGGAGATGTGTCGCATTGGTAGGCCTTAAGTATAAATCTTACGGCTTTCCTGTGTACTGATTCAAGTTTGTTTATGTTACCTTGTGTGCGCGAGTCCCACACAGCCGATGCATACTCTAGTATTGATATTACATACGTTTTATACGCAAGTAGTTTACCTTCGTGGGTTGCCTTCACTAGATATATATATAGGGCCCGTCTTAGGTATCCTAGTTTTCTCAAAGCCCTCCCCCCCTCTTTTTTCTATATATGATACATGTTCAATCCATGTTAAATAAGATGTGATAACAAGGCCAAGGTACGTATATGCTGAAACAAAAAACACGCAATGACTGCACAGGATGTATTACAATTTTAAAGGGTGTTTCTTGCGGGTTATAGTCACCGCCACAGTTTTGGCCGGGTTAATGTTTATTTGCCATGTTGAGTGGCAATTATGAATTTTATATAAAGCGTTATTTAGAAAAACTTGGTCGCTGTAGGCGTTAACTTCCTCACAGAGCGCATAGTCGTCTCCAAAAAGCTGTATCTTGACAGGAATATTGTGAACGATATTGTTAATAAAAACTAAGTAGAAGAGAGGCCCGAGGATAGATCCCTGTGGTATTCCGGATGTAACCGGCGCAGACGGTGACTTGCTGCCATTACCCGTGACGCACAGATGCCTGCAGTTTAAATATACTTCGATCCAAGCTAATAAAGAGTAGTTTTTCAGAATAGGATTTACTTTCATAAGTAGCTTAGGATGTGAAACGTCGTAAAATGCTTTTTCGAAATCGAAAAATAAGATGTCAATTTCCTTCTGCTTGTGTCAACCAATGTCAACGTCGTGAAGCATTTCGAGCAGTTGCGTGACTGTCGACAAACCGCGTTGGAAGCCATGCTGACCGCTATTAGGCCACTGCTTTCTATGAGCACCGAAACGTGCTTGAATATTATGTGCTCTAGTACTTTAGCACATACGCATAACAGCGATATATATATAGGTCTGTACGCGGATGGCATGGACTGGTATGCCTTTTTTTTTGGTATAGGAGTTATTTTGGCGTGATGCCACTCATGGGAAAGTTCCGGTCGAGCAAGGGATTTGTAAAATATTAGAGTCTAATATTTAGAGCGCAATTCTGCGTATCTTAGTTAAAATCGCTTGGTATGTCGTTGATTCCACAGGATTTCTCATCACCTAACTAACCTACGGGGCAGAAACCTGGAGGCATAAGAAAAGGCTTCTACTTAAATTGAGGGCGACGCAACGAGCTATGGAAAGAAGAATGGTGGGTGTAGCGTTAAGGGATAAGAGGAGGGCAGATTGGGTGAGGGAACAAACGCGAGCTAATGACATCTTAGTTGAAATCAAGAAAAAGAAATGGGCAGGGCATGTAATGAGGAGGGAAGATAATCGATGGTCATTAAGGGTTGTGGACTGGATTCCAAGAGAAGGAAAGCGTAGCAGGGGGCGGCAGAACGTTAGGTGGGCGGATGAGATTAAGAAGTTTGCACGGACAACATGGCCACAATTAGTACATGACCGGGGTAGTTTGAGAATTATGGGAGAGGCCTTTGCCCTGCAGTGGGTGTAACCATGATGATGATGATGATGATGATGATGATGATGATGATGATGATTAACTTAAGCAAGAGGGAAAAGTCGCCTTCTCTCTCTCTTTCTCTCCCTCTATGTCCCCCTTCCACTCTCTTTCTCTTTTTATCCCCCTTACCCCTTCCCCCCGTGCAGAGTTGCCAACCGGAACTACATCTGGTTAGCCTCCATGCCTTTCTATGCATCATTTCTCTCTTTCTCTTTATCTCCAAAACTGGAGACAAATTTGCTGAGCAATTACGCAACCGCGCTGCGGCATCGCACTCGGCTCTTTCGTTGGATGAGCAACGGCACGTGGCTACTGCTACCTTACTCCTCCCCCCCCCCCCCCCCCTTCCCCCTTCCCTTTGCTTTTTCTTCTTACGGGCACGCTGTCCGCTATGTAAATCTCATTTACCTTTCGGCTCCGGAAGAGCTTAAAGGTTGTGCAATAAATCGGGTTACTACCCACACGTTTACGACATCAGTCTCCTTATGAACGCGTAAACGGCCGAGAAAGCATGATCTGCAGTCGTAAACTAAAACTGGGTCTGATGCCTTTTATGCAGGTAAGCATCCCATTAGTCGTCCACGATGTATGCACAGTGACGGGAAAAGATTTGGAAGGAAGTAAAAGTGCCACCAAAAATACAGAAAAAGTGAAGGTCCTCAATGAAAAACACGAAGAAAAGCAAACACAGACAAGGTAGATGTTGATATCAGTGCGAAGAATATATAAGGAATTCGTCCTATTCCCGAGTGCCTTGGGTTTTATTTTGTGCACGACGACTGCAATAGTTGCCAGCTGTTTGGTTTTTGTATATATAGGAGTACGTGAACGCAGGTGGTACACGCGTGACGTAGTTTCAAGACTTCTCCAAGTGCTTCGATGCGGCCAGACGTTAGCTAGCTTGTAAAGACGCTCGCTAGGAGTCGGCTGGGTACCTTTCCATAAAGCGAATCCTTCTTACATATAAGATCTAGCGTAACATGGTTCCCAAGGTAAAGGCAAAACGAAGTGAGAAAAGACGTGAAGAACAAGCTGAGTGAGAGACAAAAATATAAGAGAAAAAACGGCGTGTAATGCCTTCCTGCTGAGCATTTCTCTCTCTCTCTCTCTCTCTCTCTCTCTCTCTATATATATATATATATATATATATATATATATATATATATATATATAATGCAATATCTTGATAATTAAGGTTTCACCCAATTTGGAGGTATCATCGTCTGTCCTGAACACTTGGGCCAATCCCAAAGGTAGTGCAGTCACACACAGCGTGTCAAAGTGTGTGAGAGAGACTGGCACGTGACGCACACGCCAGACGTTTCAAAAGGTGAGTTTGGCACAAAACGAGTTTGCGTGTGACTGTAGCGTAATGGTTGCAGCATTGGGCTGCCGTGATGAAAGACAGAGAGAGGTTCGATTATACCAGCATCAGTCACGCATTTCCTCAAGCATTATAGGTGGACTTATAGACCCAGTTCGGAGGTATCTAACCGAAGATTCGGGATGTTTTACGCGAGTGCGTCACAGCGTGCACAGTTTACAAACGATACGAGGTACAGAAACGAAAGTTTGATGAACAAAACCGTACAAGGTCGCCCGAGACGGCACGGACGCTAGCGCGCAGCTGTCGAGACGTCACAATGTAAGTGTACTATGGCGTACTTAGAAATTTAGTGGTGTCTTTATACGAGACCGCTTTCTTACTTTATCGAGAAGATTATGTGAAAATGTTGTCAGCGGAGAATCGTACCGGCTGCTCTTTGCCACAGAGGAAATATGTTACAGACGTTCACAGAGAATTAGTTGAGACGGTATATACTTCAACAAAAAATTGCTGACAGTAGAATCGTACGCTCTAAACGCGGCTACTTTAACAGAAGTGCGCGCCTTCACAAGCGCATATTGTTGCTGTGTAGGGTGGCGTTAGGGCAAGGAATCCACCAAACCCATCGACGAATACGTCCGGTAGTAGGAATGAAGGAAAAAGGGTTTATTGGCTTAGTTACACGACTCCAGTTACGGAAGCCCACTCCATGCAGGAGCAAGTTGAACGTCCCAGTTCCCATCAGGACCCTCGACCTACTGCACGAAAAGTCTCCGCTGCTAATACCGTCGTCTTCCCTGAAGACTGTTTAACAACTAAAGACTGTCTAACAGCAAAACACAATCGTTGAATCCGTTGCGATACTAGGTCCACGCTATCGCAACATTCCACAGTTACCCAGCCTCAGAAGGCCGATGGTATGCAATATGGGGCAGGATAGCAACCTGCGAATCCTTGGTCGCCGTTGTTCTTCAGTAGCATTTGATGTTGGCCCCCCTCATCCTTAGTTCAGGCCGTCAGGCATTAGTAGTGGCCTTTTGTGGACCCCCCAACAGTCGGTGTCTGATGGATGGGTGCGGTTTGCCTCGTGGCAGACGTCTAATTAACGCCTTTGTAGTGTTGAGACGTAAGAGTATACATATAGAAGTAACACTCCAGGGAACACGCCGTTTACTAGAACTACGCACTTCTCTCCGATAATTGCTAATAATTTACAGGTTACGTATCACTTCTGGCATTGCTCTTTGGTGTACGTATACAACATGGGGGAAGTTAAACGTCAATGTTCATGTTCAGTATTGCCTCCTGAGCTTCGCAAAGTAAAGAAAACAGCATACGATATACTTTTATTGGACGCCAACAAAACGACATAAACACCCAGGAAATAAGAAAAACTCCCTATTGCACGTCCTTCCACGAGAGAAACGGCTGCCGCTCCAACAAGCCACTTTTTTGGAATTTTCTCTCCCCTCTCTATCATCAGGTCACAGTAGCCGCACTTCGACCCAGGGCGAGTACCGTACATCATCATCATCATCATCATCATCAACAACAACAACAACAACAACAACAATGACAACGACAACAACAACAACGACAACAACAACATAATCATCATCTTATTTGTGTCCACTGCAGTGCGAAGAGCTCTCCCAGCGACCTCCAATTACCCCTGTCTAGTGCCAGCTGACCCCATATTTATGGCTGCAAGTTTTCTTATTTCTGCAAGTTTCCTAATTGCCTGCCGTCCTCGACTGCGCTTCCCTACTCTTGGCACCCATTCTGTAACTCTAATGGTCCACCGGTTATCTGCGCTACGCATTACATGTCCTGCCCAACTTCATTTATTATGGCCACTATAATACCGGGTACCCCTGTTGACTCTCTAATACACACAACTGCCTTCATGTCTCTTAGAGTTACGCCTAACATGTCTGGTTCCATCACACTTTGCGCGGTATTTAGCTTCTTAAGTTACTTTGTTAGCACCCAAGTTTCCGCCCAACATATTCGTAGAGCTAGAATGAAATGATTCTACACTTCTTTCTTTTTTTTAAATGGAAAGCGGTAATCTTCCGGTCATGGCTTGGTAATGCCTGACGTATGTGTTTCTTTAGACTAAAAGCAGGAACAGCGCAACACAGGACGAGCGAGTAAACAGGACAGAGCGCTGTTTTGCGCTGTTCGCGTTTTTATTCTAAAGATGAACCAACCAGCCCCAGTGAACAAACACACTGCTATGTGTTTCTACCCACTTTTATTCTTCTGTATATTGCCTTCTCATGATCAGGGTCGCCTGTGAGTAATTGGCCCAGATAAAAGTACTCTTGCACATATTATAGAGGCTTCGCGCTGATCACGAATTATCGTTCTTTTGCTAGGCTATTGAACATTACCTTTCTGCATAACAATGTTTAGCCCTACTCTTATAGTTTATTCATCTCAAGGACCGACGCTGCGTGACAACTTCGCATTCTAGCACGCACACTCTCCTTAGCAGAGCGTAATACCGCCCATACAAGGCGCACAAGACTGCACAGACTATGCCTTTCACTGCAACTCTGACCACCGGCCCGACTGCACCGACGCGAAGCGTCTCTTCTGTATCGTTTGTGGCTGGGAATTGCCTTCACGGAAGCTTACTCAGCACTAATTGGAATTGCTGATAGTCCTGCATGTGATGTTTGCGGATGCGTGGAGAATACTGACCACTTATTGTGTCATGTCCTCAATTTCAAGCACAAAGACAATCCTTGTCCAACACGTTGAGGAAATTAGATGCTCGTCCTCTGAGTTAATAGACAGTACTAGAGCACCGTCCCCGCCGATCATCGGTTCAGAAGGCAGTGAAGGCACTTTTGTGCTTTCTCAGAACGTCTGGTTTGCACGATCGGCTTTGACTCAAGTACTGTCAGTGCACGTCTCTATACACTCTCCCTCTTCCTTCTCTCACTTCCCCTTCTCCATTCCCCCAGCGTAGGGTAGTCAACCAGACTCTTGACTGCTTGACATTCCTGCCTTCCTTCTCGCTCTCTCTACTCTCATACCTTGTAGGCCAAGGCCCTCAGTCATTTGTTGCAAGTCATTTTCAGAGTTGCTGAACCGGACAATGCCATCTTCAAACCACAGGTTAGTAAAATATTTGACGCTGCTCCTCACTGCTAATCCTTCTCAGTCTAACACGCGGTCAAGTCATACATACTTGCTATCCAAAACCACCGTCATAGGTCATGTCCAGCTGAAATTCTCCGGTCCTCATCAGATCATTGAGGCTAATGAGCATATTCAAACAAAAAACAAACAAGCAATAAGCAAACAAACAAGCAAACTTTATTCAAACATGTTTGAAATTAGATTGAAGCACACATAAGACGGAAACACAAACAGGGAAGTAGACAGGACGGCGCTTGACTCTCAACTGAATTTATTGATGGACAGAAAAACATTTATAAGGTTGTTACAGTATTCTCGCGCATGCGCAGTAAAACGAGATGAGACACACATGACACCAGTGCCAAGACTTCAGACCCTTCGAAATTCTATCGTAATTGTTGTTCATCTAGATACGCATACTCTCTATCGTGCAAAGTAATGGTTGACTGACGCAATCACCACCCCTTTTTCTAATATGGTATGCCTCAATTATTTCGCAAGACGATGAGCAAAACGAGAACAAGGTGAAAGCAGGAGCCAACGTGTCGACAACTGGACTTGTCTTCTTCAAGGCGACATATGCTTTCCTCGCCACAGTATATATAGGTGGGGTTCTTGTAAAGGGGAGAAGGGGTAAGGCGGTTGGGTGCGGCAACAAGGGAAAGTGTGTTAGCGTGTCGAATTGAGAGTAACGGAATGCTGTGCACAAGGCCAGGAGCCCCCCCCCCCCCCCCCCATTTGTCAAAAACGTGTCAACGCACGCGTGTTAGCCGGAGTGTCAACGGCGCCTGACAGGCCGGCTGCAAAAAAAAAAGAAAAAAGAAAGAAAAGGAAAAAAATACGCTAGGAAACCGAACTAAGTGTTGTTGCCTATAGCTTGAAATTTAGCATAGCGAATAGATTCTAAAGCTCCCTTCGAAACCTTTATGCCTATTGGTCGCAATATCTTGAAAGGTGCCTGCAGGTTTTCCACCTGGGGCGACAACATGCCTTTATTACGGGGGAATGCTGCGGGCTGACTTTTGCGTGGACTAACATGTCTTTAAAGTTCCTGTTGTCAACTATTTCACAAGTTACTTGATCTTTGTGTCTAAAAATAATCTGTGTCACTAAACTGCGGCTTACACCCACCGTTGCCGCAGTTTCTATAGCGCATGGCCAGATGAGTGTGGATTGAGATGAGTGTGGATTTTAACGATGCGTCGCGCTCCCTAAGTCGATCGTTTATCCATCTGCCGGATTGCCCCACATATACTTTACCGCAAGGGAAGGAGATCACGTAAACCACCTCCTTTCTGTCTACTTCCGTAGCTGTTCCCGATCTTATGTGCGCTTCAATCTAATTTCAAACATGAACGTCAATCAACTAGCCGAACTCACCATCTTATTGCAATTTATTCAAACATCTCAGAATGTCTCAAAGCGCGGATCAAAAGTATTCGACATGCTTGACTGGGTCCGTGCCCTCTACAAATGGCACACAGCAAGAACAGCGCGGTCTAACTAAACAGGTTACAGATTAGCCGTAAGTATGCATCAACAATAGGCACAGAAAATAATGATCATTGTCTAGCACAACAAATAAGACAAGCACATATAAATATGTAAGCAACGACAGAAATCAGTTTGCACGGAATATAGGAAAAACAAGAATAAGCTTACTAATAAGGCTAGAATACAGCACACGATATAACCAATTTCTGCTTTTCATTAAACATTTGACATTATTCTTGACATTCTTTCAAAGGGAAAAAAGTCCGTTGTCATCTTGTGTGACATTAACATCAATTTACTTGATGCTTCCTTCTGTTGTCTAACGTACTCAGTATGTGAGCTGTTTCCAAGGTTATGGTCTTGAATCTATACTTTCTCTTTCCACCCGCTGCACTAATGATGGTTTGGGAACACTTATTGACCATGCGCTTTCGAAACTTCTTCATCCTCCCTCCTCATTCATTCTTCAAGGCAATATTACAGATCATTTCCCAGTTGCACTTTCTTTTGAGAACAGTCCTCGCGTTAATAGCGTAAACTTTGTTAAGAATAAGTTTGATCGCGACAAATTTATAGAAATGGTATCCAATTCTGAGTGGTCTCGCATCACTTCAATGAATGATGCTGAATCAGCATACACTGCTTTCATCTCTATAATATCCAATTGAGTATCTTCACCGACAACATGTGTACAGTGCCATAAACGTTATTCGCCCCCTAGATACCTATGGTTGACAGGGAGATTACTTAATAGCCTGAGTAAAAAGATAACTTACGTAACAAAACAAGAAGACAACCATTTAATTTACATCTACTTGATCGTTACAAGCAGTATTGTAACACACTGAACTCTCTAATGAAGAATGTTTAAAAGCGCTATTATCAAAACGAAATTAATTATACTGCCTCAGACATAAAGAAACAGTGGCGCTTGATCGATTATTTTCTCAATAAAACCATTAATCCGCCTATAGCCTACATTCATCATGAAGGATCAATCAATCAATCAATCAAGAAGTCTTTATTGAGTAACACAAACAAAATGTATACACAGATATTTGGACCGATAGCCAATGAGGCTAGTAAGCGGTCCAATACAAAATAACATATAGGACAGCAATCACAAACACATTGAAGAAAAACTAACTTTGTAGCCTTGCTTCCATTCCCAAAAAATGTTTCTTGCATGTCAGTTTGAAATTCCTAGCTTGCTTTACTTCAATTGGCAACGAGTTCCAAATTTTCGCTCCTGTAAATTCTATTCGTCTTTCTCCGTACGCATTATGGCAAATAGGAAGGTTAAAATTGCCATTGCTGGCTTGTCTAGTGTTGCGGACGGGAATACTGAATGCACCAAGAGGTAAGGGGTAGTTGGTATTTATAATATTATTAACCATAAGAGCTATTTTGTAATCGCGTAAGGTTGTGAATGACATGATTTGCATTGCGTCAAAAATGTTATTGTTAGAACTATTCGAAGAAGGTAATCCCATGGTTTTCAAGGCACGTTTTTGTAGTCTTAGCAATGGTGTTAAATACGTTTTGTATGTGATTCCCCATGATTCACTGCAATAACTGAGATGACTGTGACATAATGAAAAATACAGTGATCTAAGAATAGCAGGTGGAAAGTGCCGCCGTGCCTTAGACAAGGTAAAACAACCGTACGCAACCTTTTTACACACACTGTGCACCTGTTCCTTCCAAGACAAGTGGCAGTCGAACATGACCCCTAAATATTTAAAAGAAGACACACTATCAATAACATTGTTGTCAACACATATAGAAAAATCACTTAATTCAATACACTTTTGTTTTGAACGAAAAATAACATATTTAGTTTTTTCAGTGTTTAAAGTTAGATGATTATTACGAAACCAGGTCGAGATACGTTGGAGTTCATTGTTAATAGGATTTTCTATTGACTCAAGTGAGTTGCCAGTAAAGATAAGTGCAGTGTCATCCGCATACATCAAAATTTGAGAACACTGTATTGCATTGGGGAGGTCATTAATAAAGAGCGAAAATAAAAGCGGTCCCAGAACTGACCCCTGGGGTACACCACACGTAACAGTTTGGTATGCAGACTTGAACTGTTTGAGGACAACTTGCTGCTGTCGTGAAGAAAGATAACTTTTAAAGAATTCAAGGGCCCCGCTACGCACACCATATGCTTCCAGTTTCATTAAAAGAATGGAGTGTGAAACTGTGTCGAAAGCTTTTTTGATGTCTATAAATACGCTTACAGCAACATTATGGTTATGAAGAGCAGATAGGATAAGCTGTGATAGAGTAACTACAGCCGTGGACGTGGACCTGCTAGAAACAAATCCGTGTTGCTGAGGACAAATAATATGATTAACATCAAGAAAGGTTTTCAGTTGGAAAGCAATTAATTTTTCAAAAATGGTATTGACGACACTCAGTACAGATATTGGCCTGTAACTAGACGGGTTGTTAGGGTCACCAGTTTTAAATATCGGAACAACTTTTGCAACTTTTAAAGTATCGGGGTATAAGCTAGAGTGTATCGCATGATTGAATATTCTGCACAAAGGAACACAAAACAAATCAATGTTGTCCTTGATTACCTTAGCCATTATGCCGTCTGGCCCGGCCGCTTTATTCGTGGGCATGTTCGCCACAACACTTGCAACTTCATCGCTAGTAATGTTCGAGAAACTGAATTCATTATTAATACATCGAGGTATGTCGGATGTCACTGAAGCTAAGGGAGTAGGTTGCGCACTGTTCTGACCGTATGTTGTGAAGAACTGATTAAACTGGTCTGCAGTCTCTATTGACAAGTTGACAGGAACAATCTGTTTTCTTTTAGCTGTTCCCGTAACTTCTCCTACAATCTTCCATACTTGCTTTGTGTCATTTCCTTGACGATTAACCAAATTAGTATAATACAATTTCTTTGATTTTCTCATCAGCGCCACGGATTTGTTTCTGTAATACTTAAACTGTTTCAAGTAATAAGCATTTGTTCTGTTGTTTTTGAGCTTATTATAGTATGAATCCTTCTTTTTTAATACTGTGAGTATTTCCTCAGTAATCCAAGGACATATGGCATGTTTGTAGTTGCGCCGAGAAAGCTTCAGTGTTGACTTAGTAATTGCATCGGAAACAGCAGATACGAAGTTAGCAAATTCTGTGTGAACGTCACTGTGACACAGATTTTCGAAATGAATAGATTCGAGCAAACGCCTGACATGCGCGTAGTCCACCCGTGAAAATACATTGGTATGGGTAGGGCAAGTACAATCGATACCCGACCGTGGCAGAAACAGAAAAGTTGAACAGTGATCAGCAATGTTTTGGTTACAAACACCAGCGCAGGCATCCATATCACGGTTACATAAGATGTGATCAATAATTGTTGCAGACTGATGTGTAATTCTAGTGGGCACATTGATAACATTCTTGAGGTTGAACGATTCCAGTAAGAAAATATAATCTGGACAGTCATCCTTTGATAAGTCGATATTGAAATCACCAACTATTGCTAACTGATTATTAAAAGACATCAGAGGAACCAGAATGGACTCCATATCAGATATGAACTGACTTGTGCACGTGTTTGGCGGACGATATACCACGCCTATTACGACGTCTGTCTTAAGGCGAATAAAAAGTGCTTCTGTGGTATTAGAGCTCAGAGAGGAATCCGAGAGCTGTTGATAATCTATGCCGTTTTTTATAAAAAGAGCAACGCCCCCCCCTCGTGCGGTGCTATCTCTTGGTAAAGATAGCGTTGTGTAACCCGGTATGTACGGTATTTCTCCTTTCTTAAGCCAGGTTTCAGTTACAGCGATAAGATCATACTGGAAAGAATGTTGCGATAAATGTACAGTGAGTTGGTCTAAATTTTTATTTATGCTGCGGACATTGCAATGAAAAATGGAAAGGTTTTCGCTCTCGTGCCACTTAGCACTGATTTCCTCGACGGAAAAGGCCATGTTTCTAGACTACCTGAGCAAGATCAGCGTCACAGGTTATATGTAGAACATGCGAGGTATCTGTCTTGCGCATCAGGATCTTGCCATCTGATACCCATGCGTGTTTCCACTGTTTTTCCTTTTTGGCTTTCCGTGCTTTACCTAGCAAAATTTTGTTTGCCGGGCACAAATGTTCGTTGATGAACACGGGATTTTCGTGATCGTCAAAGCTCAGAAGTGTAGTGTTCAGCCGTTGCTTTTTCGCTGTTTTCAGAATGCTGTCTCTCACTTTCCTGGAAGCAAACTTAACAATGATGTTGGGTTCGTCCTTGTTTTTTGAGGGCACACGATGGATAGCTTCAACATCGGATTCATCGAACTTGGTGCTCAAGAGATGACAGATCGATGTCATCACTGAAATCAGATTTTCAGTGGGTGCTGGAGGGATGCCTTTGATTTCAAGGTTATTTCTTCTACTGTACTGCTGCAGTTCAGTCAATTCGTGCCTGAGATTTTTCACTTCATTTGTGAGTCGGTTGTTTTCTTTTTTCATTTCCAGGTTTACGTTTTTCACGTCAGACAGGGTCTTTTTGAGCTCAGAGATCTCTGTTCTAAATTCTTCGAACTTTTCATTGATAAAGCCCATTGAAGTTTTGACAGATTCCATTTCAGATTCAATCACATGCTTTATATCTTGCTTTAGTTCACTTTGCTTAGAGTTAAACTGTGCACTCAAGTCAGTCATAGCCTTTACAAGTTCTTTTATAGTTGAAGGAGGCTTATCACCCATGCTGGACACAAACACGAACGGAGCAATCCAGTAGCCTAAGATCGATGTAATCAAAGATACAGGATACACACCTGCAATGAACGAAGAAGGCGGTTAGCCTCTGCCTGGTTGCGAAGGCTGCCTGGATTGCTCCGTGAATGATGTGGGGACCGTCGTGCAGCGGTTATATAGGGGACGCCGTTGATATCGGACAGTAGTGCGCAGGTGCGGCTTGCCAGTAGAGAACGGAGGGAGGGGGACGATCCGTGGACACGTGTAGGTTCCACCAGCAGTGACGGTAGCAGCTTCGGATTCCGCTCCTCAAACGCGCATTTCTGCAATGAACGAAGAAGGCGGTTAGCCTCTGCCTGGTTGCGAAGGCTGCCTGGATTGCTCCGTGAATGATGTGGGGACCGTCGTGCAGCGGTTATATAGGGGACGCCGTTGATATCGGACAGTAGTGCGCAGGTGCGGCTTGCCAGTAGAGAACGGAGGGAGGGGGACGATCCGTGGACACGTGTAGGTTCCACCAGCAGTGACGGTAGCAGCTTCGGATTCCGCTCCTCAAACGCGCATTTCTGCAATGAACGAAGAAGGCGGTTAGCCTCTGCCTGGTTGCGAAGGCTGCCTGGATTGCTCCGTGAATGATGTGGGGACCGTCGTGCAGCGGTTATATAGGGGACGCCGTTGATATCGGACAGTAGTGCGCAGGTGCGGCTTGCCAGTAGAGAACGGAGGGAGGGGGACGATCCGTGGACACGTGTAGGTTCCACCAGCAGTGACGGTAGCAGCTTCGGATTCCGCTCCTCAAACGCGCATTTCTGCAATGAACGAAGAAGGCGGTTAGCCTCTGCCTGGTTGCGAAGGCTGCCTGGATTGCTCCGTGAATGATGTGGGGACCGTCGTGCAGCGGTTATATAGGGGACGCCGTTGATATCGGACAGTAGTGCGCAGGTGCGGCTTGCCAGTAGAGAACGGAGGGAGGGGGACGATCCGTGGACACGTGTAGGTTCCACCAGCAGTGACGGTAGCAGCTTCGGATTCCGCTCCTCAAACGCGCATTTCTGCAATGAACGAAGAAGGCGGTTAGCCTCTGCCTGGTTGCGAAGGCTGCCTGGATTGCTCCGTGAATGATGTGGGGACCGTCGTGCAGCGGTTATATAGGGGACGCCGTTGATATCGGACAGTAGTGCGCAGGTGCGGCTTGCCAGTAGAGAACGGAGGGAGGGGGACGATCCGTGGACACGTGTAGGTTCCACCAGCAGTGACGGTAGCAGCTTCGGATTCCGCTCCTCAAACGCGCATTTCTGCAATGAACGAAGAAGGCGGTTAGCCTCTGCCTGGTTGCGAAGGCTGCCTGGATTGCTCCGTGAATGATGTGGGGACCGTCGTGCAGCGGTTATATAGGGGACGCCGTTGATATCGGACAGTAGTGCGCAGGTGCGGCTTGCCAGTAGAGAACGGAGGGAGGGGGACGATCCGTGGACACGTGTAGGTTCCACCAGCAGTGACGGTAGCAGCTTCGGATTCCGCTCCTCAAACGCGCATTTCTGCAATGAACGAAGAAGGCGGTTAGCCTCTGCCTGGTTGCGAAGGCTGCCTGGATTGCTCCGTGAATGATGTGGGGACCGTCGTGCAGCGGTTATATAGGGGACGCCGTTGATATCGGACAGTAGTGCGCAGGTGCGGCTTGCCAGTAGAGAACGGAGGGAGGGGGACGATCCGTGGACACGTGTAGGTTCCACCAGCAGTGACGGTAGCAGCTTCGGATTCCGCTCCTCAAACGCGCATTTCTGCAATGAACGAAGAAGGCGGTTAGCCTCTGCCTGGTTGCGAAGGCTGCCTGGATTGCTCCGTGAATGATGTGGGGACCGTCGTGCAGCGGTTATATAGGGGACGCCGTTGATATCGGACAGTAGTGCGCAGGTGCGGCTTGCCAGTAGAGAACGGAGGGAGGGGGACGATCCGTGGACACGTGTAGGTTCCACCAGCAGTGACGGTAGCAGCTTCGGATTCCGCTCCTCAAACGCGCATTTCTGCAATGAACGAAGAAGGCGGTTAGCCTCTGCCTGGTTGCGAAGGCTGCCTGGATTGCTCCGTGAATGATGTGGGGACCGTCGTGCAGCGGTTATATAGGGGACGCCGTTGATATCGGACAGTAGTGCGCAGGTGCGGCTTGCCAGTAGAGAACGGAGGGAGGGGGACGATCCGTGGACACGTGTAGGTTCCACCAGCAGTGACGGTAGCAGCTTCGGATTCCGCTCCTCAAACGCGCATTTCTGCAATGAACGAAGAAGGCGGTTAGCCTCTGCCTGGTTGCGAAGGCTGCCTGGATTGCTCCGTGAATGATGTGGGGACCGTCGTGCAGCGGTTATATAGGGGACGCCGTTGATATCGGACAGTAGTGCGCAGGTGCGGCTTGCCAGTAGAGAACGGAGGGAGGGGGACGATCCGTGGACACGTGTAGGTTCCACCAGCAGTGACGGTAGCAGCTTCGGATTCCGCTCCTCAAACGCGCATTTCTGCAATGAACGAAGAAGGCGGTTAGCCTCTGCCTGGTTGCGAAGGCTGCCTGGATTGCTCCGTGAATGATGTGGGGACCGTCGTGCAGCGGTTATATAGGGGACGCCGTTGATATCGGACAGTAGTGCGCAGGTGCGGCTTGCCAGTAGAGAACGGAGGGAGGGGGACGATCCGTGGACACGTGTAGGTTCCACCAGCAGTGACGGTAGCAGCTTCGGATTCCGCTCCTCAAACGCGCATTTCTGCAATGAACGAAGAAGGCGGTTAGCCTCTGCCTGGTTGCGAAGGCTGCCTGGATTGCTCCGTGAATGATGTGGGGACCGTCGTGCAGCGGTTATATAGGGGACGCCGTTGATATCGGACAGTAGTGCGCAGGTGCGGCTTGCCAGTAGAGAACGGAGGGAGGGGGACGATCCGTGGACACGTGTAGGTTCCACCAGCAGTGACGGTAGCAGCTTCGGATTCCGCTCCTCAAACGCGCATTTCTGCAATGAACGAAGAAGGCGGTTAGCCTCTGCCTGGTTGCGAAGGCTGCCTGGATTGCTCCGTGAATATCTAGCCCATTGCTCAATAATATCTAGCCCATTAGATATCGCTAACGCATTTAGTGACTACTTGTCCTCTCCCATACCTGTTACATCAAGTACGCATGACGAACTTGATCATTGTGGTCACTCATTTCTTTCTTTTTTCCTGCTACCCGAGTGGAAGTAAAAACAATTACTAGCATAAAGTTCTCTAGCGCAGGTACCGATAATATTTCTGCTAATCATGTGAAAATGATTGCTTATGATATTGCGGATGTGGTCACCTACATAATCAATCCAATTTTGGAAACAGGCGTATTCCCCTTCGAGTTTAGGATGAGTGAGATTATTCCGGTATTTAAAAAAAGGTGACAAATGCTTAAGTTGTAATTATAGGCCAATATCTATTCTCTTCTTTTTTAGCAAGAGAGAGAGAGGGGGGGGAAGGGGATAAGCAGGGAGGTTAATCAGATGGTAAGATCCGGTTTGCTAATTGAAAAACTAATCCATGTTCACCTCTCTAACTGCCTAACGCAATTTAACCTATTTCATCCGAACCAATTTAGATTTAGAGAAGAATTTTCGACTAACCTAGCCCTCATTTACATTACAGAAAATGTAAACTAGAAGTTGACAAGGGTAACTTTCTTGGTTCGGTTTTTTTCCCATTTTACTAAAGCTTTGGATACACTTAATCATGACATTCTTTTTTCTAAACTTGCATCTTATGGCTTTGTGGCAACTGTCTTAATCTGTTTCCTAGTTACTTATCTGATCGTGGGCTATTAATATCCATCTCCGGCATCTATTCACTAAAAAAATAGTTAAAGGGGTGGAGACATGAAAATTTTCGTTCATGCGTTCTTCAATTCAAGCGTTGCGTACTGCTTTAGGAAGCACGATACACACCGCGGGATTCATATATACCCGATAAATAATTTATTAATAGCATTATTATACCGAGCGATTTCGGTTCCGGGTTCTGGGCTTCGGGTGATGCTATGACGTCATAGGAGAGGAAACGCAACACGGCTTGGTCACGTGGGTCACAAAAATAGTGACGTAAAACTATGCTGCGTCGTCTGCTCGCGCATACGCGTGCTCTGCCAGCAGAGGTAAACAACTGGCGATTCGATGTGCATGTCGCGATTATTATAATTATTGCGAAGAGCGACAACAACGGTAAGAAAATATTGCGGCTTGTGAGAATCGGTGATTCATTCCGAAGCGCCGTAAGCTTTAGCTTCGAAGTGAACCGGAAAAGGCCTAGCGACGATATCGGCGGCGCCGAATGATCAGAGACGGTGAGGCTGCCGTCGGTGCCAGAGTGACCATTCCTCGGTCGTTGATTGGCCGCTTCGCCGTACGGCTGCAGCACAAATGGGTCCCGGGCCCGTCCTCTCTACGGCAAGGAAATCTCGCCGTTCGCGAGCAAAACCGCCGTCGCACGGGGGCCCGCGAACGGCAAACGGCGTGCGGCGAGTTTCCGTGCCGGTAACGTGGACGGGCCTTCACATTGAGAAAGGCCAAGCGAACGAGAGACCGCTCCGAGCTGCCTAACTATGCGACTGGCAGATGCTACATCAACTGCTCTCCGCGACAGCGCTGTGCATGTCGGTTAGCCAGGGGCCAGGGTTAGCTCGGTTACAGTGTTCTAGAAGCCTGTAGCACAGAGAAAGGATTTTTAAAATCACAGGAAGCTGAGCTAGTTGGTTAAAATTCATAACGCAAATTAAGGGGCAATTGCATTCAGACACGGACACGAGAGGAGAGAAGCGGACAACACGAACGCCACATATCCTGGTCCCTTTCGGAGTCGGGCCGGTTAGTGTTACACTCAACGTGTAAAGGCCCGTCAACATTACTGGCACGGCAACTCGCCGCACGCAGTTTGCCGTTCGCGGGCCGCCGTGCGGCGTCCATGTTGTCCACTTCTCGCCTCTTGTGTCCGTGTCTGCACGCCTTACCCCTTTGCATTAAGAAAGGATTTCTGTATGCCTGTAGCTCGGTCATAGTGGAGGCTATGCTCGGTCGCTTGGCCCAGCAAGCTCCGTAATCGGCATTTCATCGCTACTCATCATATGTCACGTTTTTGTGCTAGTGTGCTATGACGTCAATATTTTCGTTCCTCCGCTGTGACGTCACAACTGCCGCGCTAGCGATGGGTCTCGACCACGAGAAGGAGTGTTAATGAATTTTTGGAGCTGAATTAAAACTATTTTGAAATGTTTGGCGCGTCCAATACCTCGTTGTGGGTGCCCTTGCATACGGAAGCAGCCTACTACATACTTTTTGTAGCCTTAAAATTTGGTGTCCCAACCTCTTTAACATCGGCGTTCCGCAAAGCTCCATTCTGGGCCCGCTCTTATTTTTACTATACATTAATGACCTTCCACGGTGTCTAACCACATTATCAGAATACATCTTGTGTGCCGACGAGACGACCCTCTTATGTACTTTTAATTCTATAAGCAACCTTACAACAACCTTTAATGCATAACTTATTTACGTTAGTTCGTGGTGTGCTAAAAATAAGCTTCTGATAAATCCCTCCAAAAGTAAGTTTTTAATTTTTAATTCCCTGTCAATAAATAAGCGCAAGTTATGCCTCTCTTTATAAACGCACATCCAATTCATCTATCAGATCACTGTTTCTTCCCTGGTATCAAGCTTGATTCCCGCTTAAAATTTAATTGTCATATTAATGAACTGCAGTGGAAAACTTTTTATGGTATTAGGGTATTAATAAAAGCTAGATGCTACTTTGACTTAACTTCTTTGATCACCTTATATTATACGTTAATTCACAGTCATCAAAATTATATTACTTCCTGGGGTCAAACATATCATTGCCACTTTTCTTCCCTCCAACATGTACAGAATCAAGTCATTCGCATTCTCACCTGGAGCAACCGACGTACACATATTACTGATCTGTACCGGGAGCGGCACATACTGAATATGGACAATCTAACCAAATTTAATGTCTGCACATTTGCTTATCAAGCAGTTAAAGACCAAAGCCTTCTAAAATTTGTTCTTATCCAACACCTTACTAATTCAAATATTACGCACTTTTCCTCCACTTACAATTTTATACTCTCCAACGTACGAAATATGGTTCTCAAAGAGTAGTGTTTGTTTTAATCAAACTTTGAAATTCTTTGTCTTGGAACATTAGGTGAGCCTTTTTTATATCTTCATTCAAACATTAGCTTCGCAATTTCATGGTTAAACTATGGCACCGTTTATTGCACACGTCTTTTAAACGCAACTTCAACTGTGTTGTTTTGAATACTGTTTGTGTCGTTTCCTACTTCAGCTTATGCCTTATGCCTATCGTTTTATGCGTTCCATTGTATTATTGTTTTGCCTCAATATGTATTTGTATTTGTATCTGTACTGTTGTATAATTATATTCGGCTGCTTTTCTTTTTTTTTTTTTTGCTGCTGAGTAATATTGGTGCTTTTTTTTACATTATAAAAGGTCCCCCTACAGTGTTTACACTATAGGACCTTTTTCTGCACTAAATGTCTATACTTTTCTATCTGCAATTAGCATTCAATAAATTTCAAATTTCTTACAGTGTTCATAACACCAGATACAGAATATACAAAAATATGGGTAATGAGGAACACAAGAATGAGAGTCAGCTATCCAGATTCAATACCGCAAGTATAAATATAGCTGACATACTCTTGTAAAAGTCACAAATATATTGTGCGCAAATCTTTGAATGAGCTTGCGTTTTAATCAACGCGTGTTCAGCCCATGGAAGGGAGTCTACATAGAAACCTAAATTGCTGATGGCTTTTACTCTGTCGCCACCACCTGGGTGGTGCACCCGAGAATACTTTCTTTTCCTTGACTGAAATGACCAACAGCGCTTATTCAATGCCTGTGCTCACGAACAAACAATAGGATACCTAATATGGGATTGCCCTTCTTTTTAATATGAACGACTTGCCCACCGCCCCACCCTTAGCCCGCTAGACGGAAGGCCTTTCACTGAGAGCAAAAGCTTGAAACGTCGGCCTCGAGCGCCTCAGCACCAGAAAACCACAAGACAGCTGCTTCGTCTAAGCGAAATACAATGCATGACCATCTGACAAGGTAGCGAAGAACATTCCAGTTCATCTGTGTCTCCAGCGCCCCTGATGTCTTCCGGCTCTCCCTTTGTATTTCCCTGTCTTTTCCCCTCTCCCAGTGCAAGGTATTCAAATAAGTTCAGTCCTAGTGAATTCCAAGCCTTCCCGCTCCCTCTCTCCCTCTATATATCTGTTCCTATCAACTGTAGAGGAACACTTCAGGCGTTCCCCTCAAACGTGACACGGTTACCGTGCACTCTGGCCGAGATGTCCCTCCACCCGAATATTAAAATTTTCCTTCTTTACTCTACCATCTGCTATGCTTTAGTTGCACAACTCCTATGCCATCCGAACGGCATGCGCAGGCATATCTCGAAAATGCCATGAAAGAGCGTCGATCCCAGCTGGTTCGTAACGGAGTTTCTCCTTGCCGCACAATGGCACACTGCGACCCGGCTGTGTTCGCCGGGGCCCAGGCTGGAACTCGAGGAGAAAAGCATTGGACCCACGGGAAAATGTTCGCGGTGTAGAAAATGGATTTCTCTGTCGCTTGTTTGGACAGGCGAGCAACGTCCGCAGTCCTTCCTATACTTATTTTGAACTGCCTCGATTCGGGCTCTCTTCGTAGCAGATCTTCCAGACAGACCAAAGCGCGTGCAGTCTCTGTCGCGGATCCCAATAACAAGGTGTCACTGCTCCCTGCCATGCCTTTCGTTCATTTTGCCGGTAATTTTCTCGCTGGCGCACCGATACTACACGAACAAACGAGAAAAGTCGTTTTCTGCGAGGCTCTCTTGACTTTGTAGAGCCTGTGCAGCGCACCGACAGTTAGAATGGTCGACTCCGCAGGAAACGGCGGCAACATTTGTCCCGCCCGCTGGAGAAGCGCCTTCGGATGCAATCAGTTTCTCATCTTCTCATTTCGAGACGAGAATAGAAGAATCCTTTTGGCGGCATGTTGACATAAACAGTGTCGTTCTCGTCCCTTTTTTCTCTTTTTTTTAGTGGGGGGTGAGGGGGGGATGAGTTAGGCTCCTCTCTCGTCTGAAGTTGTGAGTCAGCCGAAGGCCAGCCACTGAAGCGTGCTTGATCGATCTAAAGAGAATGCGCCAGAGAGCCGATCGATTATCGGTTCTTCCCGGACGTCCGAGGAGAACGCCGAACGGTGGTGCTGCCCTCTTGGCTCTGTCCGCGCGTCCGCTCTTTCTTCAGGGATGCACAAAACAACAACTTTTATACGAACGAGGGATAAGGCCAACCGGAGATAAAGGATTCTGTTCTATGAACGTCATTCCACACTCCGCCTAAATGGAGCCACAAAGCGTGAAATAAGCTACTAAGGGCGTAGACTAATCAGGGACCGAATTCCCGAGGCCTTTTGTTCTTAAGAAGCTTTTGTCCCTGGCCGACTTGGCAACTCCGCCGCGCGCTTCGCTTTATGCATGCTGCCACGTTTAGCGGGTCTGTGCGTTCAGCCTCCTCTTCAACTTGGACGTTTAGTTCGTATTTCACAAAAGAACACTCGTTCACTCATATTCGTTTTCAGCGCTAATGTTTTGACTTACTGCCTCCAGTTCAGCACTTTTCTGGTTGTGCGCCGATCATACCTTACGTAAGTTCAACAACGCTCGACTGTTGGTACGCCACCACTTACAGTGTTCACACCTAGATGAACGTGTCGCTTAGTAATCGTACTCTAAACCAAGCTCAGGCCGTGCTTTCACTCGCCGCAGCAGGTTTTTACTGCTCAAGTTACGCACTGGATGTGTTAATGTCGCGCATCGCCTTCATCGACAGGGACAAGCGTCGAGCAATTTGCGCCTTGCTTGTGCAATTTTTTCCTTACTTGTGCAATTTGTGCCTTGCTACAGCGAAACGCTTATACACTTGCTGTTAGAATGTCCAACTTTCCACAATAGTCACTGTGTGCTGCTGAGCAAGTTCCAACAACTTAATCTTGCTCAAAGAGCGCTTAATTACTTCTAGTTTCCGAATTGTCAGGCTTCAACTCGTTAAGAGGCTCGCAAGGCTGTGCGGGAATTCCTGTGAACTATACAGGACTAGACCCTCGGCTGTAATGCTCGTGCCCTGTAGGTGACATGTGAAACATGTTTGTGGTACAGCTTAATCTCCTTTTAGAGCGCAGCTCATAACCACCCGTTCCTGAGTTGAGCGTCGGTGTGCCTCGGTGCCCCTCGTAACCGAGCGATCGCGGAGCGCAGCGGCGGATGAAAGACAGCAATAGCGAAGAGGGCGCGAGGAGAAAAGCGGAGGAAGACGGTTCAGTGGAACCCATGCGGTGGAATGCGGTGGAATGCGGAGGAGGAGGGTATGGCGAAAGCGTGAGAAGAAAAGCGTAGTGCCGCACAAAACTGGCTCTGCGTGGAAGATGGATACAAGATACCACTAGAGTGGCACGCGTCAGCCATATGGAAACAAAGCACTGCATGGGCAAATGGCCTGTCTGCGGCGGCTGCTGTGAATCGCGCCCAAGCGTCCCCCCCCCGCGTTGTCTCTCGCGATCTCTCGATTAGTGAGGCAGTCGCGCCACACTTCTCTCCGTTTGCAACGTGCCACACGAGACACATTGTCCGCGGCAGCTAATATATAGCGAAATGGAAACACGTATAAGCTGCGCTTAAAGTTCGCATTAGGGAGTATCGTAATTGTCGGTGAATTGTTTTTTTTCCCTTATCTCATCCTTCTCTTTCTCTACTTTTCTCTTATCAAACGGGTGGGCATGGTGCACCTTATAGAAGAGAACTGCTAGCTAGCCCACTTCTTTCTCTGTTTGTGGTGTTTACTTGGTCACATTAATAATAATAATAATAATAATAATAATAATAATAATAATAATAATAATAATAATAATAATAATAATAATAATAGTTGTTGTTGTTGTTGTTGTTGTTGTTGTTGTTGTTGTTTGTTGTATAGCACCTTCCTCCTCCCTTTCTCTCCCCCCGCCCTTTTCTTTCGGCTTCTATATCTCATAAGAGAAGCCAGCGAACCTTGCGTCTGAGTGCAACTATATCGGCTTTCGCATAGTGGGCGACTAGACCCCCACCCTGTTTCAGGGCTGCTGCGAAGCTGTTGCGAAGCTATAGACCAGCGTAAACATGCGCATCCGGAAGCTTATACCGAGTGGAGTCATTGTACGTCGACTATGTTTATCCTATAATTTGAACAGCAGCACTGCATCGCTGCACGAATGACGGACCGATGATGTACTGCCAAAACTTCACTTAAATCTGATCGGAAAGTTCCTGACAGCAACGAGCAGTGAAACTCGAGGTCATTTTATACAGAACAACAAAGCACGTCGTGAATAGAAAGTAGGCCTCTTAACGAAGGCACTCACAAATAGAATAGACGCATCATTTGAAGGCACCACATCAACGGGGACAAAAATAGACGATAGTAGCGATCTAGCACTTTGTATACTTAATGCCTCTCCACGTACACATCAGTTCGTTGCGCGAACTCGCCGAACAAGTCCAAAGGAACTAGTAGAGAACCAACGGGAAAAGCGAGAAAAGTTTCGCTAAATACCAGCGGCCGCCGGTCTCAGAAACTGTCAACTCTAGAAATAAAGAAATGCATCAGCAAAGGAAGAACGCGCCGGCCGCTGGGAAGTTCAAGTTAGCCTATACGAAGCACGAGAACAATCAGTGCCACGGAGTCAATCAAGCAAAGACGGACGAGCAAACAAACGACTGTCCACACAGAGATGGGGGCGCGCTCACGCACCGCCAACCACGTTGTCGCCAACAAGCGCCACGCGGCTTCCTCTGCCATTGTGGGTCCTTCCATTGTCGCGGAGAAGTGGGCGTCGAAGCCGAAATCTGGAAAACTGTAAGAGGCTGCTTTGCGAAAGGAAAGCAGAAAGAAAAGAAAATGGCCAAAATGACGAACGATGCTGGCAAAGACGTATACTTTAGCGAAGGAAGGCGTTTTCCTTCATTTCTGAAAAGAAGGAAAGGCTGAATTGCGAGAAGTTCTTTACGAGAAGCGCTGCATTGCTTGTAGACTTTCATTCAAAAGAGTGTGGTTCTTACTATGTCATATGCGCAGCTTTGTCATCGATCTTGTATCGTGCACCATTTCCGCTTGCATTCAGTGCGCTTAGAGCTCAGGCGTGCGCGAGTGGCGCTGAGTGTATTCGTGATCGTGCAGTTTGTGAAGCACACGACCTCTATGATCCAACGCGAAAACTTTATTTATTTATTTATTTATTTATTTATTTATTTATTTATTTATTTATTTATTTATTTATTACGATTGTCGACGCCTTCATGACCCCTACTCACTTTCGTACATTGATTGTGCACGAGCGGAGTGCGTACAGGCATATAGTAGGCATAATAATAACCGTAGCTTGCTTTGCAAAAAGCAAGTATTAACACAAAAACTTAGTCAGCGCCTTCCTGTAGCCACAATTCCTTGTTTTCTTTTTCAGCATGACTAGTTACTTTTATGTGTCGAAGGTGCCCCTGGTCTAGGAGCGACGTCGTATCGAAGAGCCGTAAAACAATTCGAACCCCTTGAGTATTCTGAAGGTTATCTGAAAATGACTATAGCAGCTGGAAATTTATCCCCCGACCTCTTGCTCAAGAGTTCACCGTTACGTATAGATATACGTACAGGAAGAGAGAGTTGCGGATCAGACAGCAAACAGGGATAGCCGATATTCTAGTTGACATAAAATAAAAAGAAATGGAGCTGAGCATGCCATGTAATGCGTAGCACTAGTAGATAACCGGCGGACCATTAGAGTTACAGAATGGGTGCCAAGGGAAGGGAAGCGCTGACTCGGACGGATGAAAATTAAGTGTGGCGATGAAATTAAGAAATTTGAAGGCATAAGTTAGAATTGGCTAGCGCAAGACAGCAGTAATCGGAGATCGCTGGGAGAGGCGTTCGTCCAGCAGCAGACATGCAAAAATAGCCGGATTATTATTATTATTATTATTATTATTATTATTATTATTATTATTATTATTATTATTATTATTATTATTATTATTATTATTATTATATACAGAGTCTTCTCTAGCTGCACCGAAGCTTTAAAAACTGCCTGTGGCAGATAGCACAATTACAGCTATTGATTTAAAATACACGAACACTTCTAGAAGAAATAAATATACATAATTAAGTCATTTGCATAATTATGTTAATTATCTTTTAATTAATTGTATTACGGTACAGATTTCTATATGCGAATTGTACCTAGTGAGTATGCAAGGCTCATCAACCTAGAGCGAATTCCGAGGATGGCACCATTTTCGAAATATGCGCTGTCAAACTTGCGGTAAAAATGCGCTATTGTGCCACTTACCTTTTTAAAGAAAACGCTGTTTTATTCATTGAAACACAAAAATAACTGGAACGCCAATGCATTTCATGAGACAGTTTGAAAATAATATCTCGAAACCGGCGCAGTCCAGGGAATTCGTTCCAATCGGATAAGCCTTGCGAACTCGCCGGTTATAATTCGTAAATTTATGTGCCACGTAATGTAATAAATTAAAAATATATTTAGAGTAATATGTTAATTATTCAATCAGGTATTTTGTTGTCCTCGTAGAAGTAGTGACCGCCTCATCAAGTATAGTTCAGTGCAAGGTTTAAAATTGTGCTCCCCCCCCCCCCCCCCGTGCCAAGGGCAATTTTAAATAAAGTTAGGTGCAGCTAAAAAAAAGCACCTCGCATATACATGTAGTACATGTAGGGTTTGTTCACCAAAGGTTAAATACGTTAAACCGCAGCCTCCATTTTTGTACAGCAGTGTCGACACGAGTGAGGTGTTGACTGAGCGTTGACTGGTATAATCTTACCTTCATTATAGTTTTCAATTATTTTTGTTTGCATGTGAGTGTCTGTAGAACAGAAAAAAGTGGAACGACCGAGATACTTTATACCTCGGTCTCTACACAGAAACCGATTTAGAGCGGAACAGAACAAAGCCAAACATTATTTGCCTTGTCGAGGGTAAAAAAAATTCGTTCATTGCATTCGGACTCTTTGCCTGCGATAGTAGTATCCGCGAGTGAAATTTTCATGCGGCACATAAACTATGCTATAACAACGCAGAATATCGAGAAAAAGGGGAGCATGCTGTGCTTTCCCAATACTGCAAATAAATTGAGGCAGCTCGCACCGAGCCGCCGATTCGGCACGGTCAATCGAAGAACGAGACAAGCTGGACAATAACGAGGACAATACAGGACAGGATGTACGCCTGCGCGCGCATTCTGCAGTCGATAAGAACGCCCTTTCAGCTATAGACCGAAGCAAAACCATGCTTGGGAGTTGTAAGCGTGCCACTCTGGTATGCAAACCCGAAAGCGCGGCCGCCACACACGCATTCACGTGTTGACAGATCCAATTTCGTTGGCAATAGCCGGAAACTAGGCACCCGGTCTGCGCCGCCGTAAAAAAAAAAAATGCAGTAGGACCTTTCTCGTACCGTCGTATTCGTACGTTGGCGTGAACGGTAGCCACCGCTATAGTTTCAATTTCAGCAAAACGAACACGATGCGGATGCAGTGCGAAAGACGCGACACAAGATAACGGGTAAAAGGCAGAGCACACAACAGCGCTTCAACTCTGCGTCACTTGCAACCCTATAGGGGCGTTCGCGCTACGGCACATCACGTTCAGTCAATACGAACTAGCCCAACTTTATACGTTCTGATAAGCAAAACGTTTCGAGCACAACAATATGTGCAGGCTACATCGCAATCGGCGCCACGATGAGATTCTAGACGCCGAAAACGCATTTCCACGCGTTGTATTCTTCAATGTGTATAGTATCATTGCTGCGGTACATATTTATTTACGAGGTGTCGGTTGGGTTCGTTTTAAATTTGTACGCAGGAGAGGGCCCCGACACAACGTCCCTCTGAATAGGCTAGCAATGTCCACTGTAAATAGCTCATAACGCGCAGCTGAGAACAAAATTCCAAGGTTGAGTTGACGAAGGAAATTGCGCTACCGACAAAACATACGTTCACGACCATCATAACGTCATAAATAGAAGAAAAATTAGAAAGGCAAAAAAAATTGTAAGCTTTCCCGCTCTGACAGAAACGAGGAAAGATTTGCTGCATAAACCACATGTTCTGAAACATCGTTTCATTCGCGTATACAGTTGGCGGGAAAAAAACAAGCTCTGGATGTGTTCGCTTTACAATTATTTTTTTAGACTAACACGCGCGCATGACCTGTCGGTTAACTTTATATGTATGCACTAAATTTAATGCCGAGCTTATCTTGAAACAGCTGGCACAGGCTACATTCTCACGTGTGTGCAGTTCTTATAAAGATTTTTTTGACTGCACCAAACTATAAAAAAAAAAGAATCCTGTGGCAAATAGCCCATATCTAACACTTGATAATAATTACTCGATGAGTCGGCCACTGCTTCTATGAGAGATGAAAATGCTCACTTTAATAATTACCATAATTAAGATAATTACCTTTTAAACAATTATGTTACTGCACATATAATAATCTACGAATTCCAAGTAGTGAGTTTGCGAGACATAGCCGATAGTTCGGTTGGTGTTAAGAAAAAAAATGCAGTGGGGCAGGCCATGTCATGCGTAGGGTAGTAAACGGTATACCATTACAGTTACAGAATTGGAGCCAAGGGTAGAAAAGGCATATCGAATGGGAACGAATTCTGAGGATAGCACTTGTTTTGATATATTCGCTCTCAAAGCTGCGGTAAAAATGCACTGTTGTTTCACTTACTCGTTGAAAAAAAACGCTGTTTTATGCATTGAAGCTCAAAAGTAACTGGAACGCCAATGCATTTTGTCGGACACATTGAAAATTAATATTTCGAAGCTGGTGGAGTCCTTAAAATGCGTTCCAAGTGGATATGCCTTGCGATAGTTGAAGTTGACGTTGAAGTTGAATTTATTTTCATCAGTACGTACAAACAGTAGTACAAACAGGGGAAGTATAATTGCACAATCGGAGGTCCCGAAGTAAAAACTGTCGGGGGGACCTCCTAACCAGGAAACAAATGGGGGTTAGTACAATTGTGGCAACTGTAGCAGGCTACATCATAATAATAATATGCCTACACTTCGAAATTTTCGGCAATATAAATTCGAAATATCCTTTGTCTTTACATAGCCCTATTTGAAAACTTCGCATGTTTGAGCAAATTGTATAAACACCGAATCGGTAAATTACGCCATGCACTGTATATATTGTAGGAACTGACAGTTAATGATATTGCAAGTTTTATACCCATCCTGTTATTGCGCGCGTTGTTTTATAGCCTGTCTGGTAAGTTTATCCTTCTTGATTTGCCACATGTTGCGACCATCAGACAAAATTGTTCAGTCCACGATGACAAATGATTCCCTAGGTATGTGCAATTCAATGTCGGCTCTGCTTCGCTACCTAACCGGTTGGAAAAATTGGCTACTACTCCTAGTGGATTCGTGCAGCCGATCAAATTCTTACGACGCAGTTTCGTATTCCGTTGCACAAGGAAGGGTGCGCGCACCAAAGCCGGAAATCGCTGTTTCGAACTGATCTGTGCACTTTAGAAAACACATTGCTGCCTTGAATCAGAATCAAATTTTGCCATGCATGGACGATCATAATAAGCTGCTTTAACGCCGCATACTCTTGAATCAACAATCTGCATTTAGCCCCCCCCCCCCCCCCCTTCCCCCGCTTTTTCTGCAGTCAAAACTGAAAAATCTCGTAATATGCGACGAAACGATTATGGAACACCGGTTGGCAAAACCCGGTCTCAGTTTCATGATTCCTCAATTATATTACAAGGAAAGCACAAATTTTAATTTTTTGTTTCCAAGCCGTTGTACAGGCTCTCTCGACACACCGTAGTAAGTTGTTTCTCCGAAGCTCGCGAGCATTTCATCTATCAATCGGCTGCCGTTGAAGGTTATACGAGCCGCTCAAAGAAATAACGCGGCAGCGAGGTTCACCTATTCCTGGAACGACCCCCTGCCGTGTGGAGTTACTCTTTCCAATATCCATGCTTACGAAACATTCTACTTGTATGCGTCGATCGTTGCTTTCGAAGCACGCTTACATTGACTACTTGCCCCTCTTATCTTCTCACGTGTGTTTTTTTTTTTTTATTCCTGCTTACTGCCTGACGACAACACTATACAGAAATGTGAAAGCTGAAAGGAAGCCTGCTATAAGGCAGATCTCAGAGCTTTCACGGGAAACGCTTTACGCACTGCCTCGGTGTCAAGCACAAAGCCTGCTGTAAGGAGACAAGCCGTGTGTCGGGCAGTGGTTGAGAAAGCGCAAGTTGCGCCACTTGCGGTAAAACTGAAGAACCGGTGGATATTAAATTTTTTCTCAGGCACCTGCTTTCTGGTTCCGAGATGAAATGAAACATCGAGTTTGCTCAAAAAGGACTCGTATGCGGCCAGGAGAGAAAGATTAGAGTTTGGAAATACTGCCGAGACCAATGGAGCTGCGCACAATACTCGCATAACGTCACTAAAGAAAAAGAAGAAAATAAAACAAATCATGTAATCGTTACGTTGGGGAAATGTTGGATTCATAACAGCAGGAGAATGTTGGAATGAGTTATACTAGTGACCACTTTCTGTGGCTATGGAAGGAAAGCTACGGGGGCGGAGCTTCTGCACAAGCGTTACCGCGCCAAGTAGTCCGCCAGCGTTTGACAGTGCTTTTGGTTGCTCGGAACAGACGGTGAATAGACGCAGCTTCCACGTGCGACGGTTCCGCGTTTGCCCAGACGCAGAAGGGAAAAGCAGCAAAACAAGTAACCTATACATTCGATCGCGTGTTTTGTCTTATTTAAATGTTGCTTGTAAGGCGTTTCTGTTTTCTCTTTCCCAGCTTAAACTAACGTTGATGAAGACGCGGAACTCTTTTCAGAAGCACTCTCACTTGTGCGCAATTCATGTCCGTAGCTTTTCCTTCATAGCCACAGAAAGTTGTCCGCGTGTGTAGCTCGTTCATCATGGAGGAATGTCTTCAGCGCAAACAAGAGGAGGACAGGCGGAAACACATGAAAACAAGGACCAGCGCTGACACACAACTTTATGCTTATTCCCCCGAAGCCACGTGTATACAAGCACGTACTGTCACAGCAAACCTGCCAAAAAATAAAATGTATATTTCCATTAGTGATAGCCGGTGCAGGGCTGATACAATTAATTCTTTCCAACTTGATAAAATACGCCTCTATGATTTCGCGCTCAATTTTATCTCTCGCCTATCTTTAGAGTGTACTGTCAAGGAGGTGGGGGGGGGGGGGGGCAGAGTGAATGGTCAAGAAAAGAGACAGAACTAAAGTACGTGCAATAGACCTCTCTCGACCTACGCTAAGAGGTCACGTTATCTTCAAGTAGACGCAGGAGTGTTTAGTGGGCAAAAAGCACGCCGCAGGACAGTTGGCACACGCTGACAGCTTCGTGTATCACGGCTGTCCATTCTCTTTTCTTTTCTTTTTCTTTAAATGCGACAGCGTTAAGGGCCCCGTGTCGCAGAACATCCGGCGACAGCATCCCGCGTCCAGCGTCGGACACCGCTTCGACAAAAAGAATTTCGAACCAGATTCCGTACCCAGCATACCCAACCGCTCTTCTACCACCAAAGCTGCTCATACATTGTCTTTTATTCTTTACAAAGTTATCCCTCGGAATTGTGAGAACGGCAGCCCACAAACAATGTAACGAAAAAAAAGAGTCCGACAGCGCATATCTTTTATGTTAGCTCTTCTCAGACGAAATATGAAAGGTGCGAAACAATAACAGGAGATCGACCCACGCAAGAAGCCGCGTTTTTACCAGAAAGCTTGCCTTCGTGCATAGCGTTCGCCGCCAGCGTTTTCGCTAATAATGGCTAAGCTTAAGCGTCCTCCAATATTTTTCTACGTGCGTGCGTGCGTGCGTGCGTGCGTGCGTGCGTGCGTGTGTGTGTGTGTGTGTGTGTGTGCGTGTGCGTGTGCGTGTGTGTGTGTGTGTGTGTGTGTGTGTGTGTGTGTGTGTGTGTGTGTGTGTGTGTGTGCGTGCGTGCGTGCGTGCGTGCGTGCGTGCGTGCATGCGTGCGTGCGTGCGTGCGTGCGTGCGTGCGTGCGTGCGTGCGTGTGGGGGGGGGCTTCCTCAAGCTGGCTAGATGATGCGTAAACTGCACGAAAAAAGACAGTGGGATCGGCTTTTCACGTATCCCAAAAGACGAGAAGCGGCGACAAACGTGGTGGTTGCCAGTGGCGCAGTGCACCGAGACAAGTGCAGCTAAATGCATGTTAACTTAGAGCAAAAAGCAAAAAGACAGAAGCCAAGCACCGGAAAAAATTCGGTGACATTCGTGTTTGCGTGAAAACAACACATACACGTAGGCTGCTCCCTACTTGACATATTGCATTAGATTATTGTGAACTATGAGAACAGTGGTTTGTCGCGGTAGCGAACAAGCATCTAAGCGTGTGTACATGTGACGACAGCAGCACGACATATGTACGACGACGGTGACGGAGAGATGGCATATGACGACAGGTCTTTAAAAAAGAAGCTTTTCTTTGCGAACCTGGCTGGGTTTCGCGACCACGGGCGCTGCGGCCTGGCTGTTCTCGTGCCCAGCCAATCACAGAGGAGTACGCGTGCCGCGCGCGCCGCTGGGTTCCTTGCAGCACAACCAGATGGCTCTCGCCTCCGCGCATCCGCGGAAACGGCGGCGGCGTTGCATTAGCCTCTCCACAATGCCCGAATAAAGCCTTCCGTGTGACTTTGTGCGGGAACTCAATAAACATCAACTCGTGCTTCGACTCTTCTGTACACTCACACAAAGCTTCACTGTATATCCGTAAATTGCAACTCGTTGGATCTGCGGCATTTTTCTTATTCCCATGAAGAAACTTCAACATCTACGCGGTTACCTGCACCGATCCTGAAGGTCACGAGCTCAATCCCAGGCCGTAGTGGCCGCACTTAAACTGAGGTGAAACATAACAACGCTGCTTTACTTAGATTGCGCACTTCAAAAAAAAAAAAAAAAGACAGAAAGAAAAAAGAAGCCTGCGGGTGGTCAAAAAATAATCCGGAGCCCTCCACGACGGCGTTTTTAATAACCATAGTGTTACTTTGGGACGCTAAACTCAATAAATAAATAAATAAATAAATAAATAAATAAATAAATAAATAAATAAATCGGTCGATCAATCAATCAATCAATCAACCAACCAACCAACCAACCAATCCATCAATCAACCAATCAATTAATCAATCAATCCCACAATCCTGGATCCAGTACAGCGTCGCACAGTGTTTTCGAAGCACTAGGTGCTACGAGGAAAGGACAGAGGAATGGGGCCGTTACCCGAAGGCAGTGCAGTATAACACAGTGTCTCAAAGCACTAGCTAGCACGAGGAAAGATGGGGATAACCTGACCTGCTCTAACTTTTATAAGGAAATTGCTGCCATGCGGTGCGAAGAGCGCAAAATGCTGTAGCAGTGATGAATATTAGGCGTGCATTTCACCGCAGCGCATGTAGCGTAAATAAACTAGCGCGCGTCCATGCTCCCTCACGCACCTACTCTCGCTCGTGTTACACGTGGTAATCTCTCCCTGACACCGATCGAAACAGATTGATTGATTGATTGATTGATTGATTGATTGATTGATTGATTGATTGATTGATTGATTGATTGATTGATTGATTGATTGATTTTATTGCAAATGAAATAGGAAAACAGTCACTTGGTGATCATCAGTAATAACTTCACCTTCAAGCCAAACTGAGCAGAATAGTTAAGTGTCGCAGCAAGCTGATGATTGATGTAACTGAAGGTCGCCCCTTCACTTGAACATTATTTTCTCGCGAGAACTAATGCAAGGGGTGCCAATTTTAGCAGCCTTAAGTTTTTCGTTTCTGTGTCAATTTTTCACTCAGTTGAGGATCGCAAATGGCTCTACACTGTTCGTTGCGTCCTGACATACACTTTGAACTTGGAAAAAGTACCAAATAAGAACACAAAAGAACTAAACGTTTAGATTACAAAAAGTTTATGTCGCAAGATGGCATAAAGAAACGGGAGTGGCGTCTTTCTTTTCTTCTTATAGTTTATTATTCTTTTTCTTTTTTTTTTTGCCCTTGAAGCGCGTTTGAGCGTCAGTGACGAAATAATAGCTAGGACATGCTTGAACGATCGAGCCCGCTCTTTCAAGCGATTAGCCTTTCTTCAATGATGTCTTTCTTCTGTCTGAAGATGGCTGAAACTGAAAAAAGAAAAATAAGGAAAAGAAGAAAAATAATAGAAATATGCAGTGCTGGGCCAGAACCCATTTTTTTTTTTCCTTTGAAGGACCATTGCTGTGTTCAGAGTACGTTTCGCTGCCTTTAGACATCGGATAAAAAATACATATTACCATAGTAAGTGACGCTGGTAAATGCCGAAGGCAGATGAAATCCTTTCTAAGGAAAACAAACTGAAGGATTGTCTTCTTTTATGTTGTCAGTAAGAAGTTTAATGTAAAACTTTATTCATACTAACCGGAACACAAGGTGGGTATTAGCCTGGTTTCCTTCCAATGTACTGGCTAGGAAACGGCGCACGTTTACTAATAACGATGGATATTATCAGCCAATGGCGTATTCCATACGTGTCCATGGATGCTGCCAATTGGTTTGGGGAAAGAAATGCTGCATAACATCCAATATGTCACTTATGCGTAAAATTATTTTCTTACGTGTGTAAGTCGTAGTCGTATGTCTTCTGTTAGAGTTTGCAAATGTAAGTGCATAGGTGTAGCCAATACTTGTTTTCATCATTCTGCAGGCGCTATACTGAGTGCTAACACTTTCTTAATTACTTTTGTCTTTTCCTGGAGTATGGAACTATACATCTAACTCCTTATGTATATGCTATATCGAAGTGGTAGGTCGTCGTCGTCATCATCGTCGTCATCGTCATCATCATCGTCATCATCATCATCATCATCATCATCATCATCATCATCATCATCCTACTTTATGTCCACCGCAGGATGAAGGCCTCTCCCTGCCATCTCCAATTACCCTTGTTTTGCGCCAACCAATTCCAACTAGCGCAACTAGGCAATAGTGAATTCGCTGAACACTCAGGTTTGTCTCTTTTGATGTTCGGCTCCACATGGTCGCAATTACACTGCCTTCACAACAACGATGCGATATGATACGAAAGGCAGGTAATGAGTCATGCATCACACTCACAATCGCATTCTGGAATGAGGGTACTTTCCTTTCCTTTTGTTGAATAAAGTTTCCAGCAGAAAAAAAGAGCAAGTCATAAATGCAACGTCCGTGCTCCTTTCACTTACTTCCTTCTTCCTCACTTCGCTTCCTCTTCTTTTTTTTTTCTCTCTGTTTCACCCACCCTTCGTTGCCGCATTCTCCGCGCGTATTGCCTTTGAAAGCGAATTCACGAGTTGTCGGCATTCCTCCATTCATACATAGCATCTTCTTCGTGCCTGCCTATCCCAGCGGCAACGTAATCTCTTTTAGTGTATGCAATATTGTATCGAATAGTGTAAAACAAGACGAGCGCTGTAAAGATACAAGAAAAAAAAATCTGCCAGCTTTTCAGTAGGCCATAAGTTCCGGCATTTCGTTGCGTCCACACGAAAGGACGTCGAGCCGAGGACGGAAAGTATGCCGATATTTTCAATAGAGAGGGAACCGCATTCAGCTCCAGCCGAGCATTTACTTATCTATGAGGATTAGGAAATCGGGCGTGCCCAGTGAAACTTCAAGAAAATAAAATAAACAAGAGCGAACAAGTTGACATTGTTTATTGCGCCACCAAATATCGCGAGGTTAGATGATGACGCCATCTAAATTATGTGCTTTTATGAAAAGTGAAAAAAAAAAAACGCAGCAGTAGAAACGCTGCTACAATGGCGGATAACGCAGCGACTGTCAAAGTTGCATTCAGTGGATTATATTGACCAATCAACATGAGGTCAAAAATACCTTAAATTAAAAAATAAAGTCGCATTGTGTGTGATTTCAGTTAGAGCTAGAGGTGCCGACGACTCAGGCTTCTAATACATAGGAGTTTTTTGTATTATTAACGTATGCAAGTAGTGAGAGTTGTACAGGAACACTGCTATGCCGCGGAATTATGATATAAGCAACTCGGGTCTTCAACACTGTTATCAAAATGGTTTTCAAAGCGGGCTGGATGCTCCAAACGTGTCATATGTCAAAATGAAAACGCCTCAAAGAATTGCGACACCGCTTACTAAGGTGACGTTTTGGGGACATCTGCCCTCTTCTTTTTACGAAGAGATTACGCCTATTCGGACAGGAAATGATCAGACAAGCGTTCTATAATTGCGTCGTGTGCAGCACTTTGTGACCCTGTAGCAAAGCAGAACAGCAAAGTTAAAAGCAGGCTGCATAGATGACCGTTCTTTTTTTTTTTTTTTAGCATTGCAAAAAGTGATGACTCTTGTCTCGCTTGATTCCAAGCTGTCGAGAGCCATTTCCACTTGCCTGCCACCAACGTCCACAGAACGAACGGCTGCATGCGAAACAGCTCCGTCGCCGGCTGCGCGGAGAGACGCGAGGTTTCTGTCGTCAGTAAGCCCCTGTCATCCCGGTTATTCCATCAGCATATGCCAAGCCGAAAGCACCTCTCTCGTCCTAGGTCTTTTCCTTGCCTTCGAAGCTGTCTCCGTCTCAAGCCGCCACGCACAAAACTCCGCACCGATGCGTCAACCGCGCTTTCCTTCACGAAGTAAGCCGCACGCCCCTCGGCCTATCCCTTCCCATTTACCCCTCCAGGCTACGCTAGCTTCGATCTCTTCTTTACCGTGCTTGGCTGCTCTACACTCGGCTGCCCCTTATGCTTATCCTGTCGCTTCACTGTGTCTTTGTTTGCACTTCACCGTACTTCGCGCATTTTCTCTACGACTCGTAGACGTACGTTCCTAGGGTCTTCACGACGAAAGGAGAGGAACCAAGCAGAAATAAAAGCATCAGAGTTAGTTTCTTCTCTTGTCGCTGAAAACGGGATGGTTTTGTGCGCATGGACGTTTGAAAACGGTGCTTACGCCGCAAACTACGTTTTCAAGCTTTCCGGTCACGTAGGGATGCACACTCTTCATTTTTTTGTCTTTCTAACGCATTTCTGCGAGCCTCTACTAAATTTAACCTTAAGCGCCGTTTCGGGCACGTGGCATAGGCGGATATGGTCAGCAAATGCGGTCAGAGATAACAACGAATAGTTTGAAGAGCTTCAGACCGTACTTTTGTTTATAAAATACATCTCGGCATCCAGGGTTTGGACGTTGAGATGGGAGGATGAGAAACTGGAATAAACATCTTAACCATTTTTGTCGCGCCGAGCACGAGTGGCGTATATATTCGAAAAGCCTCGAACGTCTCGAACAGTGAAGCTATTCTATTATATGCCACGCAAGATCAATTCTTTCCGATGTTTGGAAGCTTAACTGCTTGTATTGAACTGGGAATGCTGTTTGGTGGACGGGCTCGTTTCTCGCACTCACAATGCAAAAATTATGAAATACAGGATATAGGTACATTATGAATCGGCAATGTTAAATTTGACATCAACCTTCTCCATTTGAGCTTCAACTCGCTGTTCGCGCGCCTTGCCCGTGCGTGTTGGCACGTGTTCCACACCAAAAAATTCAAGTGTCGTCATTTACTTGCCCCCTTCTTCTCAGTCAAACACGTCAGCCAGTCTTGCGACGTGCAAAAACAAAATGAACCGTAGTCGAGAACTAGACTATGGTTCCTCTGAAAGAGATGAGCGATGGTGCGGCACTAAGACCTGACAGCGTCCGCTGAACCTTCCGTGCAACTTGTACCGCAAACAAAGGCCCAGCAGTGTCCACGCATTGGGGCAGCCAAACAGTATCTCCGTGTCGATCTGATTGGGGGGCCGCAGGATCGTCACTCTTGATGACCCCTGCTGTCCCCCTCTCATATCCACTGTGTTGTGAGCGTCAAGCAATTATTCTTCTCCGGCAAAGCGGATTCCCGGATGCCGAACGAACAGTACGAGTCCTTGAGTCCTTCGCAGGAGCAAAGGGCTCAAGGACTGACCCTTTCGCCAGCCCCATTTTGTTGCCTCTGCATCGCGCGCCTTGGTCAATGTTGATTAACGTACTGTTTCCTACTATCGTTCATCCGGAAGATACCTTTCTTCTCCTGTGATAAAATTTATTCACTCAAAGGCACTTCATTGTATGCGATTTTCTTTCTTTTATATTGTATTAGTGAATGCTGCGATGTGGACTTGAGAACTTTGTTTGCGCGGCCACTCCATCGAAACGGCGAGCTCCGTGTTCAGCGGAAAGGTCAAGAGAGCCGACTGCCCCGAAGCCGGTCGGTCCCTGCTCTTGGACAGAGAGCACGTACCACCAAGCTCATTGCAGAAGGGTTTCGTTAAGAACGAAATTCGGCAGCGATAATGCAATTCATCAAGACTGCGGCGCTGCCTCAATATACTGACTTTCGTTCAAGCGAACCATGGGGCTCTTCCTCCCTCTGGCTTTGGGACATGAAGTTAGCCCACTCTGTTTGTAATTTATAATTTTGTTTATGATTTATCGTTTTTATTTCGTTTTCATTTGTCTTCTTCCATACACTTTGGTACTTAAGGACATGCAGTAAGTGACTTTGTAAGCCGAATGTCGAATTAGCATGGTTTTACTTCGTTCAGAACTGCTCAAACTATTGCTCTGCCGTGTTCAATATATAATGTGCTCGCTATGAAGAACTATTCTTACATAGAGCTCTATTGTCCCAAATTATCGATTTAATATGTGTTAGAATAGAAAACAGCTCACTGTCGCACCATCCATGTTTGCTTTTCCTCTTCCTGTCCCCTTGTGGGCAGCCATGTCATTCGAATACACACGTACTCAATCTTTTATACAAACAAGTACATTGCTATCACGATCATCGTGATTGCTTGCACACCTACCTGTGTCAACAATGCCTTTTATTTTTGTACTCTACGACATTATCCTACTCTCTTGGAATAGTGCAAAGGCTAGTGCAAGCCATGAGGCAAGCCAGCATAATAGATAGCTCAGAGCTACGAGTTGCACTTATGACTCGTAGCTGTTCGATAGCTAATGCAGCCTCACTTTGATTGCGTTCTACTTGATAGCTAATGCTAGCCACCTCGCACACGAAATAGATAATTTAACAGTGCTGACTAGTCAGAGGGTAGCGCTACCAAGTTCCATGCTGATAGCTTGTTCAGTTAAAATGCGACGTCTGATTGAGAAGCTTGCCAGCAGAGTGGAATCACACTATTTTCTGTTTACTCTCTGTATAGGTGGTGGTGGTGGTTATGTTATGAAAGGCAAGGTTACCCTGGCAGACTTGGTCAGCAATTGGTCCGCCTGTCCATGTAGCGAATATGTTTCATTACAAGTCAATGAATTCAGTCTCTCGCCGAAAAGTGAGAAGAATGCGCGTACTTATTATTGTAATGGCCACGATTCGTTCAAGAAAACTAAATGTTCTTCATTTTATGAAGAAACCTTCTTCGCACGCTGCTTACTTCCGGACAGAATCACTTGCAAAGCCAAGTGATTTGCTTTCTATCGCCACTTTTGCTGCACTCGGTGCAACATAGCAGCACAGCCGATCTTAAACGCCCATGCTGGAGTAAAATATTATTCTATTCTTACTACTTTATATAGGAGGGTGGCTTGCGTACGGCTACGCCCCTGTGTAACACATAACTGATGTAGTGCAGTCAAAGTGAACGAAAGAGCCGACGAATTGTCTCTTTAAAGAGTCGGCGAATCACCGAAGCTCTGACCATTGGCTATCTGGAAAGCGTTTCATGGATAAGAGCATCTGCTCTTTCATTACAAGTGGCACCAAGGTGCGAAGGTATGAATACTTTGTTTAGCGCAAAACGACAGAGACAAGAAAGACGACAGGACAAGGTGCTACTCTCAACTGACATCATTTTATTGCGTCACTCCTTTATAGACCGCTCAAAGCAGAGGAACATGCGCAGTGAGCACCATGCGGTGGAGCCACCAACATCCGATCCCAAGAGCGCACTCATGCGACAGGATCCAAAAAACCAAATTCAGCTCTGTACAAGGTTAAGGAAGGCACACTAATGCACTGTGACCCCAATGACTGAATGAAAAATGCTTCCGATAACTGTCGGGCGGTGGTGTCACGGCTCTTCTTCAAAATCATGGTATCACTAAACATGGGTTTGCACTTGCATGTTTTACAATGCTGAGCTAAATGGGAACCAGTGCCTGTTGGTATGGATCGCTCATGTACTCTAAGGCGCTCGTTAACACAGCGGCCTGACTGCCCTACATACACTACACTTTGCCACATGACAAGGGAATCTTATAAACCACACCGACTCTGCAATCTACAAACTTCACGTGGTTCTTTTCACAATCAAGTTATTTACTTGTTTTAGAAATACGGCTGCACAACATTGACAGTTTCTGAGGAGCGGAATACACTACCGGAATTTGGTATCTAGTGGCGACATTCTTTAGATTGTGAGCCACTCTGTGGCAATACGGCACAACTTCAGGTCTCCACTGAAACGTATGCGCTGCGTTCTCCGAATTGAAAGTGAGACGGGTCACCGTAACATCACCCGTGCTTAGGGCGGCCGAACACACCGCTGATTAAGCTATCATCGCATCTACCGCTCTCAGCTTTCTTTCTCCCTCTCGCTCTTGCAGCATTTAAACAGGGTGGTCAATCCACGCCTGCAAATACCTTCGAGCTTCGGCTGCAAAACACTTTGTGCCTGCGAGTTTCACTGATCAGATATTGACGATTACGCAACGCAGAGCAAGTGTGCGGTAATGCGGAAATCAAATTACTCTGACCCACCACCGACAAACATGAAATGCATGAAATGTACCAGAGGTCCGCCATAAGAGTGTTCGCTGCACGGTTCTGCTATTTGACTGAGCATTAACCAAATCCCTATTGCTGCGACACCAAGACATCGCAGGCTGTATTGCAGCTTTCCAATCCATAGGCACATGCGCATCTGTTAAAAAGCGTAGTAAGAGGCACTCTATTCATAACTAATCGAGCAAGATTCCGCGGTCATCGAGCGAGATGTGTTCTTGTAGGCTTGTGCGCGCGTTACACCATGCTTGTTAATTTAGTTATGCTCGCGGACAACTTTCTGTGGCTATGAAGGGAAGGCTACGGTGGCAAAGCGCACACAAGTGAGAGCGCTTCTGAAGAATGTCCCGCGTTTTAATCCACGTTAGGTTAGGCTGGGGAATAAAGATAAACACCTTATGAGCCACAGTTAAATAAGAGAGAACACAACACTGAGTGTAAAGGTTTACTTACTTTGCAGCTTTTCCCTTCCGCGTCAAGGGAAACGCTAAATTGTCGCATGTGGAAGCTGCGTCGATTCACCGTCTGTTCCGAGCAAACCAAAAGCACTGTCAAACGCTGCCGGACTACTTGGCGCGGTAACAGATGTGCAGCTGCCACGCGCCCGTAGCTTTCCTTTCATCGCCACGTAAAGTTGTCTGCGAGTATCGTCTGCCTATGCTTAGAAGTTTACACGGCCGATAAAGCTTCTATGCTTACTTTGCATAGCTGCCCACTAATTTGCTATCGCAATCGATGCTTTACTTTTCTGGCGAAACTGTGACTTTTTACAGCGGAGCTGTATATAGCTACCCTCAGGCGGTGTTCGATGTCCGTCCGTCTACGCGTCGCGTCGACACGAAAAAAGTTTCGTCTCCAGTTTCTCGCGAATGCTCTGTACCGGTATATTGAAAAAAAAAATTAACATAATTTGGCCGCAACGGCGACTCTATCATTACGCCGAGTTTCATTTACTTGCCATAATTAGTTCACAGCGAAGTTTTAAACGTTACAGAATTCCCATCTGCTGCCAATAAATGGCCGTCTATACGGAGGGAGTATTTTTACAGAAAAAGGCTGTAACTCTTGCTTTATTGAAACTATACTGAAAAAAATTAAATAACAACTAGCCGCTAAGACGACTCTAACATTATGCCGAGTTTCGCCTATTTTTCGTAATTACGTAGCTCACAGCGAAGTTGTAAATATCGTAGAATGCCCGCCTGCCATGCGGGGTACTTGCACACGTCACTACTTCATAGAATAATAATAAATCACACCATAGTCAAAATATGTATTCGTTGTCTGTGTCCATGAATAATAATAATAATAATAATCATAATAATAATAATAACACCTATATATACATAGATGCGTTGATTGAGGCAAAACACACCACAGCGTCGCTTCTCGTACTTAATCGCAGAGTGGAAGGGCTGACGAATTTTTTGTTTACACCTTCCATTACGCCAATTTAACCCATAAAACCCCACAATAACGATGTGGGTGAGAACATTACCATGGTGATCTTCATTCCATAGAATGGGGGTGCACGGGTACTTAGTTCCCTAAGTACCCGTGCTCGGCCAAGGACGTACGTGCGGAACCCTTCTTTTCGTAGAGGCAGTGCTTTTTTTCTCTGTCAAGTGCTTTTGCAGAAACGTGGTCACTGGGATAGCGTATCCCCTTTCCCTTGTCCCGCCACGGAGAGTGAGAAAGAGCGAAAATTGAAAACAGCAGACAGGGATGTCCACTGGGCGCAAGTCCGGTTCGCTACCCTAGGGAGAGGCATATGGTTAAATAATGGAAAGAAAGAAAGAAAGAAAGAAAGGAAGAAAGAAAGAAAGAAAGAAAGAAAGAAAGAAAGAAAGAAAGAAAGAAAGAAAGAAAGAAAGAAAGAAAGAAAGAAAATAAAGAAAGAAAGAAAGAAAGAAAGAAAGAAAGAAAGAAAGAAAGAAAGAAAGAAAGAAAGAAAGAAAGAAAGAAAGGGTGCGCTCATCCGGAAGCGCACATCTGTAGACTTACAGCCCCATCATCGAGATCTGTCGATTTCAGGTCCGTGTTTCCTGCGCTAATAATACAGCTTCGTTAAGACCAGCCCGGTAACTCAACACACGTACGAATGGTGTCTTAACTACTGGTGGCCGTTCGGGTCATTTTACGCACGCCAAGGGCACAACCTTTCGCCGAGTCGCAGGACTGAGGCGACAGGAAGGCGAGGGAGGGCCTTCCTGCTCGAAGGGCTGCAGAGGCGGCTTCCGGCTGGACTCGCGTCGCCCTGTTTTTATGGCGTGTCAAGGGGGGCTGCTCGCGAACGTAGCACCGAAAGCAGGCCGAGCGCACACCACCGTCTTACCTAAGGTTCCGTCTTTTTTTTTTTTTTTATGTGACAAGCTACAGGGAGCGTCTATCGCCGCGCTAATGAAGGTTCGGCGCCGTCAGTTCCCGCGGTACGGCTAGGTCTAAATTGCCTCTTCTCGGGGACGTTTATCCGAGGGGACACCTGACAGGTATATAGCAGCCGCCACTTTGTTCTCGACACTAATAGCGCACCAGGGGCCGCTAGGAGCGGACCTGCCATGCAGCCACAAGAGTTTCATTCGAGAGCGCCGATGGCCTGAGTGCGACGATGGCTATAAAACACTTCGAGATAGAGAGAGAGCGAAAAGGAGAAAAGAAATCGAAGCGTAGATTTCACCGCTGAGCTTAGCGTGAGAGCAGAGCTGCTGCCGTTCGAATTACGCTCTCTGCTGGGTGCTGTAGAAGGCAGGCAATGAAAAGTTGGCTCTGAACAGACAGAAAGAAGCGCGATTCTTCGTGACCGCCACACCATACAACTCTCAAGGTGAGGAGTCTCAGCTTGTCCTGCCACAGCGTAAACAGAAAATAGTAACTTCGAAAGCGGTAAAGCCACCGGTGACATATTCAGCAGGAGCTTGAGTGTGAAATAAAAAATAACAATTCCACGAAAAGCTAGAGTTCGGCGACAATAAGCAGAAACCTGAACGAAGTGAGCAGAATGAACATTACGTTGTGTGCTCAACCACAGTTAAGTGAACAGATCCCTTTCATTTCCAAATCCGCAGTGGGTCAGCCACTGCATTTTGTCGTGACCTTTACCACATCTGTCACTGCCTCAGGCTGCAAGACAAATCGATCATCGCTTCACTTTCATTTAGCTTCGGTCGACCCACATTCGCAACCCACATTAAGAACGGCGCGACTTTTACCGAGTGTCCAAGCTGGCGTTGACAACCTCATCGGTTATTCCAGGGGGCGAATGCCTTGGGTTCGATGAGACCATGGTTCGACCTTCGGCTCGAGCAGTGATGCAGCATTAATTGTCTCATGAATAGTTGAGAAACAGTGTTTAGTAGACTCATATGAAATCTCCTTGTGATAATCAAAGAGTTATAACTGCAAATCATTCACGACGATTTTTGTAGGATGTGCGATAATTGCAGTTTATGAATCGTCCTCGCAGTAGCTGCACTTAACAAACAAACAAAAATGTGCCCTTCAAAAAAAACTTGCGCCTATCACGTCCTTTGACCCTTTTAACAAAACAAAGCCTCCGTTCTTCACAGCGTGTCGTTGGTTTTAGCTGTCAATATGTCCCTATACATTTCTATGCGCCAATTCTGATCTACATACTTGGATTCAAGGCATTAGCTGAGTCTTTGGTACACAGCGCATTAGTCAAAGTCGTTCTCGTGGTGGGCTATCTAAACAATTGCAAGGAAGGGTATGGCGTACTGTGAAAGGGAACTCAAAATTTTATTGCTCGCAACTGCCATGGCCCTTCGGTGTACTTGAGATCACCGCAGCGCGTTGATGCTGTGATAGACACCGATTCTTCGCTAAGGCTTTTAATGCGTGCGGATTCTTTAGCGAGTACCCCAGCAAAATCTGTCACGTGAAAGGTGTAATACCTTGTACCTGCACGCATATGCGTAATTTGCGAAAATATTCAATCGTTAATATAGGCTAAGTGTAGATGACTGATAACCTTATAAGCGATAAGGAACAATTGAAACAAAACAAGATAAAATTGATCAGAGAGAACCATTCTCGCCAGGCCGCTTTGAAAGCTTACTTTCTCGCATTATGGGTGTGCGTGCAGAGAAGCCAGCTATGTGGTTGCTGAGTATAAAAGTAAGAGAACAAAATAATAACTATTTGGTACATGTAATAATAATAATAATAATAATAATAATAATAATTTTTTGCTGGCGTTAAAAAACGCGTGACGCCATCGCCTCGTCAAGGTCGTAACAAAAACGGAAAAAGATGAAATAAAATAAAAAAAAGAAGGGAAGAACAGCTGTGGTGAAACCGACTGTGGTGGCGTACTGGCTTAGTTGATACGATCGCTTTCAAGGCGCCATGCAGCTTCCTGGCAACTCATCTCCACACCGTTGAGCACACGAATTTCATTTCTTTGCTGCCTGAAAAGCGATGGGTATACTTGCATAACCAAGGGGGACAAAAAATAAGCAAAAACGAAGTAACAGCCAAACCGAAGAATGCTGACGCATTAGTAGACAATTCTCAGAGTTTCGATAGCATTTTTTTTTTTTAGAAGCCTACGCATCGTTGGAAAACTCTCGCTGTCGATTCAACCAATTCTGCGTACACCTAGCGACGGTGCGTTCTCCGCGTAACTCGTTACGCCAAGGAATCTTCCGGTGTACGACTGGATGACCCAACCTACGTTTGCTGCCGTAACAATGAACGTTTTCGCACGTACACTCGATTAAGAGAACCTCGACCAACGGGCCACAGCACGTGCCTGAATAAAGTTGGCTAAAAAAAACACATCCGGGGAACGAACGAGCCAATAAAAGTCACTAGCCGCTCGAAATCCGCAGTGTCAATACCGAAAGCCGAGGGTCAACAGAGGAGACTGTCGCCTATTATGAACGCGCACAGAAAGGCGGGCGGGGACAGGAGGAAAAGAAGCATGTTTATCATCGGGTCGCCCGTGCGCCCGTTTCCGTTTCCTCTTCACTTCCGCCACGGTATTTCCTCTTTTGCCACACCGGGCCGAATTGACGCTAGAGACAAGAGAAAAACTGAGGTAGTTCTTCCACTATGCCGTGGTGTATGTTTTATTTGTGCGCTTGACCCCAAGACGAAATACGGGGTTTTGTGCAGTGGTCACGGCGTTTTGCCGGTTCTTTTGCGCAGCCCGCGGTTGAAGTAACAAGACAAGCTTTTCGCTTGATTTGGTTCTTCGCCAACAGATCCTTGATCGATCGACTTGCTTTGAAGCCTGGTACAGGCTTCCTCACGTTCGCGTCACTCCACTCCTCGATCCCTTTTCGTTTTTAACCTCTTTGTGGCTTGCGTCTCATTATGAGCGTTTCACCAGCCTAACGCTTCACTTCAAAAGTTTAAACTAAGTGGGGACCTCCCCTATCTCCTGCTTCCACATCGTTTTTGTTGAGGTTTTCTGCAAAGGGCGAAATCACAGGGTTCGCGAGGCCACTCTATCTTTTCTGACGAAAAATATATTTTTTTTAAGTCAGTGCCATTCCACACTGTGAAGGTGGATGACCTGCGAAGCTGTCCATGTGGGCTCCTTAATGGCGAACTGTCCATTGCCGTGCGTCAAACGCCGTATGCACATAAATGGAAGGCGAGGTGCGACTAGTCGCTCCTCCACGATGTTGAGCCTCGGAAGACGATGGGACGCCGGGGGGTGCACTTACCCATGTATTGTCGCAAAACGCAGCACGACACCTTTTACTAACTAATCCAAGCACGTAGAACAGACACGCACCTCACCGCCCTCAGCGTGCACGCACTGCTTCACCATAGCCAAGGCGATCGTGCGTTGGTCGACGTCCCGCAGTGCAGTAATGGTTGTGAAGTCACTCGAAAACCACAAACGGTCACACATAACACGGGCCGCACAAAATTGGTTCCCCAGGAACACCCTCTGAAAACTGGCCGTTGCTCCGGTGAAACGTTCCAAGTTGGCGGGATCGGGGCCACATGGATGGTTCGCATTTCTTTCCGCCTCGCAGTCCTGGCGGGCAGCACGCTTACGGGTGCGCCTCCACGGGAGAGCGGAAGGAGAGGAAAGGAGATACGCAAACGCTTGGAACGCCGACAAAGAGAGCGCGGTGTGAACGTGGACATGGCCGGCGAGGGTCAAACTGTAGTATCTGTTCTTATCAGCTTAATATCTGATACGGGTTGTATTTGGATCTAAGACATAGTCACCGTCGTGTCGTCATGATGACAACACTGCGGAATATTAAAAAAAATTGGAGGAGGTTGCTGACTACACGCGAACCTATTCTTGCAATAGCATGACGTCAGTTGTGAGGGGGCTACATATACGCCGCAATGTTGAATGTGGCCTGAATAGCTTTCGTATCACTGAAGCTACCGCACGAGATCAACAAAGCCAAGAGGAGCGATACATGCCAATGGGAGAAGAGCAAGAGGTCCCTCGACTTCGTCAAGTGTCCACCCCAGCCCGCACCTATACTGAGTAGCCCTACTACACAAAGTGATTGATGGCGCTTAACACATGCAGTGCAAGACTGCGCAACTCGCTCAACTGATCGCTGTAGTTAATAAACTTCCGGAGGAGGCGAAACACCAATTTGGACAGTTTACTTATTCATACGACCAAAGTCTTCAAGCAGCATTCACGTCTAAATAAGGCTTAGACGTTGCTCCGAAGAACATATAATGATACACAATACGATGAAAACACCGGAACACCGTTTTAAAGATTCTCGGTTCATCGGTCGCGATTTGAGCTAACATTGCAGCGATACGGTGTTGGCGGAATACCACAGTGCAAACCTCTCCACCACTCTGGGTTGAATGCGAACCTCCACAGATTCATGCTCTTATTATGTATGTTTATAACTTCAACGCGAGCTAGCCCCACCCAAGCTATCACTGCAATGTAGTAAACCTACATATTTAGAGCGCCATGTCGGTTTAGCCTCCAATAATGACAATTCATCATAATTCATCACAGCTTTCGTGAGCTTCTTGCAAGATGCCTCCATGGATCATGCGTAGGGTTCTTCACTTCCAGGTTTATATTTCCTGAAATTTGGGAGGTAAAAATCGAGCGTTATATTTAAAAAAGAGAACCAGGGGCGTTTTGTTTTCGGCAGCTGAAAGTTCGAGACTTTCCTCGTAACTATAAATACCAATTAACACACGCAATCCCCTTCTTTTGGTTAAAAATATTCTCTTTGAACAATCGCAATCACAGAAAGATAGGTTCACAAGGATGCTCGCAAGTCATATGATCAAAATAACTATACAAATCCTCTTGACAGGCGTAATTTGCGCTTAGAAACCACATAATCAAGAACAAGGAGTAAAGACGTGCTATAGGCCTATTTATTTATTTGGTTCTTTGTACGATTTCAAAGACAACGTTTTCGTTACTGACTTCATAGAGGTTTCGTATATCTAGGATCTGGCAATCTATGCCTTGAACCTCTTGCCAAAAGTGGCAATTTCGTTACTTTGTAATGTCATAGCAAGTCACAAAAGGTATCAACACGCAGGTCCAAATCAGACAAGAAGCGAGAAATTGTCGCACAGTATGTAGATTAACGGTGCGGTCGTAGTTAGCGTCAATATAGTTTAAACGATCACATTCCCCCATAGACTTCGCTATCTACGGGATGGACCCACATGGCTTCTTGGTGAAGAAAGGAAAGTCGTTAAAACCAAAGTCGACGTGAAAAAAGACAACTTCGACGTACATTTCTATTAATAATAATAATTAATTATTTAAAATCGCCGAAGGAGAAGCCTTGACATGAATAAAAGAAATAGAGCGTCCGAAAATAAAAGGTAACTTCTGACAATGTAACGAACAGAACAATGCAAACATCTGATTATGCAACATTGCATCATCGTAAGGCGGTTTAGGCGGACATTAGGAAAAGCTTCGGAAAACATACAAATTCTGGGACACCAAATATTTATTGCGCTTTTAGTAGAGTACGAAGCTATTGTCTGGTGTCGGCACACACAGACTAACGTCATTAAACTTGAGATGGTCCAAAGCAAATCAGCTAGGTTCATTTTTAAGCCGTACTGTTGGCGCACGTCTCTATAATCTCTCCTTGCATTAAGGAGTCAATGCAATTACCAGAAGACTGAAGTTTTTATATTTGCTCTATAACAATCCATCAGGCATAGATGAAAATGCATATATTTCACCGTCTAACCAAACTCCACACGCTCGTACCGCACCACTAAGGTGAGATATTTTTCTTGCAACACTAACGTATTTAGGAACTCGGTCTTCCCACTTGCGAGTTCCGAACGGAACGCGTAACCCGTCAACATTATTCATTGTCGAACGATTTCAGCATTCCTCTGCCCAGTTGCGCATAAATGGTAACTATCCTATCTTGCCTCTACCAATCAAATTTGTATAACGAAAATTTTTTTCTCTGGTATTTATTATGCAGTTTTACGGCAACATAATACTGAATGTCTGGTATCCTATTTATTGTTTGCACCACGCCGGGAGACGCAACAAACGAGCAAGCGACCTTCAGAAGAAGTTTGGCAACAGCAACGAGGCGGCGTACGTAGACGCTACGCGATATGGAGGAGGGAGAAGCGCACACGCGATCGCGGTTGTAGACCGCACGGGTAAGTGCCTCGCGAACGCCACGGTGACCACGGGACACACGGAGGCGACCGAAGAAACTGCGATAGCCCTAGCACTCGCCGCGGTGCCGAACGCTGCGATCGTCATCACCAATTCGCAGGCGGCAATCCGCGGCTTCGCGCGCGGTCGCGTCTCGCGGGAAGTGGCACGCATACTCCAAATTTGTGGCGACGGCGACTCGACATCGCCCTCGCAACTCCAAAATTCTACGGTCTTCCTCCTCTGGACCCCGGTACACACCGATGTCCCGCTCGCGGGCAACGAGGCGGCCCACGCCACGGCTTGAGGTCTCACACGCCGAGGCGCCGCAGATTATGTGGCCGCCGCCTGCGCCCCCGAGAGCGCGGCATCGGATCTGCCGGATCGGGACACTACGGCAGAAATGCAGCAACAAGAATCACAGTGGGCGTGGGGCGATCGCTTAACAACGTCCAGAGACTTCTCCCAACACTATAGACTCGAAAGACGCACATTCCCGCCACCACACGGTAAATTAAACAGGAACGAGGCCGTAACTTTACGCTTGCTAAAGACACACACCTACACTAGCCCCGCCGTCTTACATCACAGCTACCGGGTTTATATCCAACAGATGCGTGTAAAAGCTCGCGGACAAAGAGCAACGCTTTGACACATGCTCTGGGAATGTGCCGGCAACAACGGTAATCAAACCAGCTCCATTCGCCACGCGTCCATAATCGCGGCCGTTGCCAGGGTACAGGAAGCCTCGAGCTCGCTTCTTCCCGTAATATGACTGGTAATATGATTGAAAAAAATGAAATAAATTAGTTATTAAATAAATAACACAAAAATAAAAATAAATATATAATCCAAGATGAAAAATACACTGTCAGTACATGAGATAAAGTAGTGATCAATATTATAGTTAGCCTTGCGTTGATAGGAATACTAATAAAAAAGGAAAAAAAAGTTACTGAAATACAAAATATGAAGGATATAGTACTTAAATATGAGTAGGTTAAATTTTGGATAACAATACTAGTAAGATTTAAACTGTGAATTTGTTGCGCTTTTCCTTCTTGAATTTTCTAAATTGAAGTAGAATAAATAAATTGTGGAAACTGCGAACTATTGACAAGGCGTTCTTTTTGTGCCCTAGAGAAAATTATGAATGGCTAGGCAAATGTTCCTGGGGCTGCATCCCAATACTGCTGCTCCAAGGCAGAGTATAACAGTACTGCTTAAAGGCAATCGTAAACCTAAATTTTGAAGCGGAATTTCTAGACATAGTTTTCGATGAGCAGAAAATCGCCGACACGATAATAAAGAATGAACTATAGATTCTGGTTCACTGCAGAGGTAGCATAGAGGGGATACCGCCAGACCACATCTGTACAAGTAAAAATTAAGTGTTGGAATTCGGCAACGCAGCCTAGTTAATGAAACTTCGAATTTCCGGTTAGGACACCATTGCCGGTTCCAAGAATAATTTAGGTGCAAAAGGTCTGCAGATTTTGCTAATGACAGGGCTTTTTTGTCTTCGCTCAAAGAAAATTGCCTATATCTGGCTGCCGTAATGTGAGCAGTTTCCGGCATCACAGATATCACAGGACCTGTTAAAGAAGCTCGTGCTAAGGAATCGGCTATTTCATTAATATGAATGTCTCACTGACCTGGGACCCATGTCATATGAACTAAACTTAAGTGAGGCGGAGTTAATGAATAAAACGTGTTCAGTGCTGTAGACTTTGTAGACGCAATAAGTGCACTGCATACAGATAGAGAATCTGTGACGATAATAACTTTTGCACTATGAAGGGGTAATTTCCGCAAGGCAAGAACTCTTGCCAGAAGTTCGGCATGAAAAATTGATGCGTAATCTGGTAGGCGAAGTGAAAAAGACCAATCGAGAGATGGTGAGTAGATACCCACGCCTGCCTTCTCTTCACACGAAGAAGCATCAGTCGCTACCACATTTATTTTGAAACGGGCCAAATATTTTTGTAAACGGTAACTCAAATATGTTGTGGGAAGAAATTTCGCATTCTTTGGAAAAATGTCTGCAAATTCAATCTTGAGCTACCCTAGAGACCTAAAAAAGCGGAATTATTTCTCTAAGGCGAACATTTAAAGGTGCTAATTGTGCTTGCACTAATACAACTTCTGGGGTATGCAACCGTGACCACGTGTTCTCAAAAAATGGATTTGGTTCACTAATAAATGCATATTGTCCACGTCGTAGCGAAGATTCATAAGCTCTTAAGTATATTTGAACTGTAAGCATGCGGAATCGCGTGTGAAGAGTAGGTAGTCGCGCTTCCTGGTATAATACATTATTAGCAACGAAATTTCGAAGACCTAAACATAGTCGAAGAGCTTCTCTTTCTAACAGAACAAGTGGTCTCAATTTATATTTTGCACTACCGGAGAATAAAACACAACGAAATTCTAGAATCGGTCGTACATGCATACGATAAATCCTAATTAGTGTGTCACTTCGCATACCAGAACGCCGGTTACGGATTCTACGTAGTAAACCTACGGCTCGTGTCCCCTTCGTTCCAATACTTTCTATGTGAGAACGCCAGTTAAGTTTTCCGTCATATATGATACCCAAGTATTTAATTGACTCCACCTGAGGAATGGTTCTCCGTTCATATACTAATGATAACTCTAACGGCCCGGAAAGCGGAAAAACAAGGACTGCACTTTTGTTCACGTTTAGGCAGATGTAGCTTGTGAAGCCACGTCTGTAGAGTACAGAGGTACGTTTGCAAAGAGAGGTGAAGAGAATCGATGTCTTTAGCTGTCGCGAAAAATGCAATGTCTTCTCCATAGACATACGGATTCCCATCCTGGTGCAGTGGTACTGAACTCATCAATAGGTTAAATAGTACAGGAGACAGAACAGCCCCCTGGAGCACCCCTCTTGTCTGATCGAACTTTCTTGAAGGAAAGCCGTTTTGAAAACAATGAAATTTTCTGTTTCTTATAAATTAAAAAATCCATGCCATTATATATCTCGTGAAATTATAGGACTGTAATCTGTCCCGCAGTAGAGAGTACTCAACGCTGTCATGAGCTTTTGTTATGTCAAGAGTCACTAAAGCACTAACTTCTTTTCTATGCTGAGCAAGTTGGATGCGGCTTTCCAAATCTACACGCGCACACCAAATGGAGAGACCGGGCCGAAAACCTATTTGACTTGGGCTCAGTAACGAATTTTGCAATATATGATCCATCATACCATCATATACAAATCTTTCAATTAGTTTTACCATATTTGACATAAGAGAGATAGGCCTAACGTTGTCAAGATTGTGGCCGGCGCCTTGTTTTCTAAGCATAGGAATAATTTTGGCTGTCCTTCATTGTGGTTGAATCCAAGCATTTTGTAGAGAATAATTTACTCTGTTCAGAATGTCATCAGAAGACATTTCAAACAACATTTTAGCATGGCATTGGAAACGCCACCAGGACCTGGAGCTGAGGCAGGCAGAGATCTAAGGACATTAGACAGTTTTGACACTGTAACTTCCACAAAGTCATCGGCGATGGTAGGCCTTAGTGGCCCATTCGGCAAACGTGATGTTAAGCGTTGCGCTAAGCCCTTTCCTATGAATTCTAATGAAGCAGATATCTCGCGTGGTGAAAGAATTATCGATTCAGTATTCGCTGGTGTCGGTACGAATTTTCTATATCGAAGGAATCTGAACAGAGCTTTTTTGCTGCTGGGCTTAGACAGGAAGTCATGATGTTTTTCGTCATACTCGTATTAGGCATTCGATACTGTTATCTTGAACGCAGCAGCTGCGTTTTCTTGGAGTTGAGGACCGTTTTCAAGACACTCTGAAATTTCTCGTAGTTTACAAAAGTCCGCGTCGGAGACTCCAGGAGAATAACAGGGAACCCAATATCAAACCCAATAGGTAGATGGTCACTATTTGAGGCTGAGTCGACGGTAGACCAGGAAGTTACAGAAATTCCTGAACTGGCAAATGTTAGATCCAATGCTGATTTAGAAAGACCCTGAATAAAGGTAGCTGAATTCGTGTTTAAGCAACAAAAATTTTGATTAATTGCCCAGTCCCACGATCACTTTCCACATGAGTCCGTTTTGAAACACCAAGACACATGATGCCAATTAAAGTCTCCGGCTACCACAATTTCTTTCCTAGAAGATTTGACAACCGTATAAAAGAAACGATTATCATGCACGTCTGTGGAAAAATATGTATTACCTAAGGAAAATGGGGAACAACCAGGAACAGTTACATCTATTGCTAGTATCTCACACTCAGTAGACATACACTGGTAGAAAATTTTCACTTTGTGGCATATTTTAGTTGTTATCAAGAAAGCAAGTCCTCCGCCTCTTGATGGACGGTCCAATCGAATTCTTTTTAATAAAGTTTCTTCTTCTTCTTCTTCTTCTTCTTCTTCTTCTTCTTCTTCTTCTTCTTCTTCTTCTTCCGAATGCCCACTCCTAAGGTTTGACAAGGAGGCTGGCAGCTACTACCTGTAGATTAATTAATTAATTAATCTCACATTGTCATTTACAATTCAGAAATTTCTCTCCAACCTAGACCTGTGGAATCTAGCTTGTACCTTAGTTTGGAAAAAGTCATCTCACAGCTACCGTTCGCAATGCAGAGCAACGTCAGTGCTGCAATTGCTAGGTTGGAATAGCGCGTCATGGTGTCCTCCCAGTAGGCCAGCATGTGTTCTCAGGTCTTCGTTTTCGTCCATTAGAGAATGCACATCAGTAGCGAAGTAGTTCAGCAGAGGGAAGTTCGATGAATTACCGATTTACTGAGCTTGGTATTCCGACAAGCATGCAAGACTGGGCCGAGTTGCCATGCATTGAGCTGATCGCCGTCCTTGTGATTGCCATTTAGCTAGAATATTCTGATACATTGCAATGTCCTACCGGCACGTGCACATCAGAAAGCGAGTGGCACGAGGCGGGTTACTATCGACGGAATGCGGCGGCCACGCCGGTGGTACTATATCCCACCACGTGCCAGGAAACGTCGTAACTTGACTGGAAACAACGTGTGGCGTGCCATTCCCAGGATTAAGTACTCCGCGTACGCTGTGGGCGAGAGAACGACGTCTGAGAAGATTGCCTTGCGAAGGCAGGCTGGCTGACGACATGCTCGGTCGTATTTCTTTTTCCCCACCATGCGGACGCCACAGGCGCAGAGCACCGGGTCTAGTGAGATTACCTCGTTTGATTTCAAACAAGAATGCTAGCACGGAGATGAGACGGGGCCTTTGCGCCCCCGCACGTATTCTGAACATTTACGAAAGGGGTAAAATTCGGGCAGAAATTGGGCTAACCTGATTTTCATACAACTTGTTCGGGATGCAAACATAGAAAATCAACGGGTCTTACCCGACAACAAAGGGCCCTGCGGTACTAGGCAAGCTAGATTAAACAGCACTTCTTTACTAAATGCAGGCCGCATGAGCAGGAAATTTGACTTCATTCGCTCTCCCATTTCCAGTCAGTCCCAGTTCCCATTTCCCAGTTCAGCACAGTCGGTCAAGGTGGAAGCGTTTAACATAATTCACGTGCTATTGCGTCAAAATCAGTGTTAAACCCGCTGATAACACGGAAGCGAGAAGCGCCAGATCCTGAGGGCGCGGTATCCAAATCCCGGCCGAGGCGGCGGCCTTTCGAGGTGGGCGAAATGCGAAAACACCCGCGTATCGTGCATTGGGGAGCACGTCAAAGAACCATAGATGCTCAAAATACTTCCGGAGTCCTCCACTACGGCGTGCATCGTAATCACATCGCAGTTCTAGCTCCATAATACCCCAGAATTACTCTCTCTTTTACCGAGCGCCAGATGCCGAAGACAATCTGGCCACTACTGAATGTCTATGTATTATCGCACGTTCAAATAAAATACAAATTCAGTGTGACGCAATATATTGCCTTAAAAGAAGACTTAAGTTTCCCGAGCACGTGTAGTGTCAGCTGCTAGCGCCATCTCTTCGCGACTCCCCGAAGCAACAAAAACCGGCACTCTTATGAAAAAAAAAAGCAAGAACGAGCGACGCGGCAGGCATATAATGAAGGAGTCATTCGGTAGGGCAAAAGAAACCACAATATAAACGTACGTGCATCCATACTCTCACGAAGGCGCAACTCGCGCCGCCAGTAGCAGCTGCACGATGATGAGCCGGCGTCGGTTACATGATTCATGTTCTGTGTATGTAGGCTGTCATAGCGCTGCCGCTAGAACCACGCCCACACTGGCGTGTCCTGTGAAATATTGAAGACACGCGCAACACCACAATGCCGAGAAGCATGCTGGGCTCCCCTCGCCTTGCGCACGTAATAGCTCCATGTTCATTTTTCTCGTTTTCTTATGGCCCTTTCCAGAAATTACTTCACTCTTCGCGGGATCGGCAATGTTCTGCTCAGCGAAACGCGTTTTCGCGCCGGTCGGCGCAGAGCTAAGGAAAAGTAAGAAAGCGGCACAGCGCAGAAGAGACCGCATTAACAAGTTAGCGCTTGTACTGTCTTTATTGCCCGCGTCTGATCTGCGCTACGTCTTATATTACCCTCCGTGTTCGCGGTGTCTTTCAGCAACCGTTATAGACTTCATTAGCGTACATGTATGATCGATCGATCACCTGCACCCACTCGCACACTCCTTTCTAAAACGCGTTTACACAAAACCGCCCAAAGTTCACTATTATGCAAATTACCAGTGTCAACTCGCGCTGTTCTGGAATGTAGACATGTGCAGCGATCCTTTTTTGACGAACGTAACTTCAGACCTAGTTAAAAGAAAAGCGCCATAAAAAAAGATTCCGCCTTTGCAATCCGAAACCGAGCGACAACTTTTCCTCTCTCTCTCTCTCTCTCTCTCTCTCTCTCTCTCTCTCTCTCACGCACACACACACACAATATTTGGACACTCCGTGAATTTTATGCTGATTTTATGCGGTCGTATTCAGTTATCCTTACTCGGCTGTCTGAATACGGTTGCGTATAACTTATGGATTTTGGATATATCATTAACCCTCATCGTGTGATAGCGGTTACGCATGCAAGGTCTAACTTACTTAGCTTTACCAAGTGAAAGCTTCTCGCTGTTCATCCCCAATGCCTAGCTTTGCCTCCACCGACGGAAAGGGAAGTGACCCAATACCGGGAACCGGTTCCGTTATGTTGCTTGCTTGCGAGAAACTCCAAGTCGTGCTTTGCATGCCACAGTGAACGAACGGCGCAGTGAACGGGGAAGCAAGTTTAAGCTTGGGCCTAGCTCGAGCACTTCTTACAAAACTAATTGAAAACCTTACGTCATGGATCGTGCCCTATTAAAGGGCCTCGAAACCATTCCGAGCTCGAAGATGAGCGAGCGGTTTCTCTCTCGCTAAGCACATGTCCGAAAACAGCACCGAGCATCAAAATTGGTGAAGAGAATAAAAGAACTTATGCGGAGCTCTCTTGTGCGTGTACACCTGACGCGCTCGATGTCGTGCGATGCACACAACTTCGCAACTGAGATGGACCTGGCAACCATGGAGACACTTCTCTCGTAAGTATACCGAAGGCGCCTATTTCAGTGTGTCTCGTCCACGACGAGAGAGAGAGAACGTGAGGCGTCTGAAGCCACCGACGGGCAAGCAGCAGGCCGACGCTGTCACGTGATTATAAATACCACTCCATAAATGCAGATGCTGCAAGCGTATTGCCTACGTGCTCGTAGGCAAGCAACATGGAACACCAGCGGTAACTGTACGTGGTCATCCTATTTGTGAGCACTGCGACAGATTCTCGGTGTTCGCCGTGTACAGACTGCTTATGTCGCAAAGATATCCACTTCAAGCCACGAGCCTTGGAACTCGTATCTCTTGCTTGCCACACAAAGACGACAGCATTGCAGGACCTGACGCAAACACGCTACACACTCTGTAATGGGTCCTGCATGTTATATATTTTTTAAGTAAAATGATACTTCTGCGTGGTTTCCCTGAACGAACAAGAATGTCAGAAAAGCCTGCGCGGATTCACCGATTCCCATGAAAGCGTCTGAAATTGTTTTCAAAAGAACGTTTTTCGGTGAATTCACACGTCAGACCATAATGTCATTTCTGTGGCCCTCTTCGCGCCGTTTGTGCTCGTGAGGAGCTTGAAGTGACGACCATAAGACTGAGCGAGTTTTGAGTGCTCTCAAAATGGAGAATCTCAAACTCGCCATCCGAAATGAAGGCGCATCTCTTTAACTCTCTCGCCGCAACGTGAGGGATTGAGCCACGTCGGTGTCACTTTAATATTTCTCTTGACAGTCTCAACACACTGAAAGATGGTGATGAAGTGCTCAGAAACAGCGGCGCATACCGAATGTGTCAAAAATGTTAGTCGCTTGCTCGCTTAGTTTGACTCTTCTATATGGATCATCAAAATATCATTGGTGCCAGAAAAATGAATAATGGTTTTCTCAATGGCCTATCATCTGCCACCGTAGGGCGCCTGAAGGTGACGGTTATGAATTTCCCGATGAAGAAAGAACTTTACGAGAATAACAACTTCCGACGGATCCATGCTCCGTTAGAGGTTGGACTCTTGCACAAGAAAAAGAAGAAAACGAAATCGCGCATGTAAAATTTTCTTACAAAATGATACAAGGCATCTACATTGTTGTCTGACTTACAGTTTCTTGCAGTACCCCTTTCTATTTTCACGCCTCCTCACTTTTTTTTTCTGTTTTCTTTTTTTTTGTTGTTGTTGTTGTGTTGTACTGAACAGAAAAGGTTCGAGAAAAATTCATAACAAAAATTTCACATCATCTGCTTTGTAAGGGTGCTTCTTATCCACGCCATCAAATTGAGGCTACACAGAGCCTGCCAGATTTTTTTTATTCTTTCACCTCCTATTCCGTTTATCCTTTCCCCAGCACAGGGTAGTCAGCCGACACTTACACTGGCTTACCTCCCTGTCTTTCCTCCCATTTTCTCTCTCTCTCTGTCTGCGAAAGCAAATTGATACAGAAGTATTATGGGTAAATGCGTCCTCGAGGAACTCCGCTGTCCCCAGGCCTCGACTGGCGAACGGAGTGACTTACTATGTATACGAGATGGTCGTTTGTTTCTGATGACAGCAAGTTTGAGGACATGAAACGATACGAGCCCTCCGGGATACCAATAGACTTGTAACACGCTCACAGCTCCAAGGTTCTTCAGGCAACCACGGTTAACAATAAAGTAGATCGACCGTCTCGTTGTCATAAAAATATTTTGAAAAAAAAAATAGCAACAGTTTCCTACCATTATATAGGGACCAGGGGCGGCTTGCACAAACATTTAATAACGAAAATAATATCGAATTAAAGGACGTGTTCTTAAATGATCCATAGAAAACGCCTAGTGCGCACAAGAACGCGTTCTTCAATTCCTTATTATTTCTGTTATTAAATGTCCGTGCAAGCCACCCCAGGACAGCCTACTGCTGCAAACTACTGCGAAGTATACCACTTGCCAATATTCCTGGCCCAGTTTAGGTGCTTCCAGGGTCGAATGCGCAAATGAGCGAGATTTAGGGTAGACTGGACTTAACTGACCGAGCTAAATTGACTGCACTCGATGAAATCACGTGGGATAACAGGCTCTTCAACTTGGCCCTAGTTCAGGCTTTGAACTTGAAGCGAAACTCATTACGTTCACCACACAGGCAGCCCTCGGGTCCAGTAGATTCACACCTTAGTACCTTAGCAATCCAACGCTGGTATCAGTAGATGATCAGATGGCAGGGAATGCGCGCTTTCAAACTCAATGTGACAAGTTATTCGCTGCCTTTAGGCAGTGTCCCATTGCGAAGTAGGCCGGAAGGTCGATTAAAAGTGGGACCACGTAAATTAACGTCTTTTACAAGTCTGCTCATTCCGACGACCTCGTCCGACAACGTGCCGAAGTTGCGATCAGGGCAAATACTGCACGGTTCCTTATTATGCTTACACCCCCGTACACTGAAACTGAAGTTCGTGGAACAAAGCGCAGGAGTGGAAAGGCCGTAGTACGCTGCAGCGTGATAAGTACATGGGCAGTGCGGGAGGCGTCAAGGTTATGCTAAACGTGTGACAACTGAGGCACGTGCATACCATGAGATTTGAACAAGCATTTAAAGACGAGTCGTATAGGCGCTCCTACTAGTCACAGCATTGTCTCTAAGATGGAGCATGCTACTCGATGGTAATAATTGCGAAATTTGCAGCCAGCTAGAGACCGAGCCGCACGCAATAAACGAGTCCGTTGTGGCATGGTATTTTAGTATGCTAGCAACACGGTCTTCTTACGACTGCGGTCATGCAGGCCCGATAGGACCGTGGCTGCTCACCGTTGTTGTCAAAGTGCCAGATAGTCGGCTACCATAAAGATAAATGCGCGCGTGAAATTATTGAAGCGACAGCCATAATAATTTATTATAATAATATTTTAATAAGAAAACAACAAACCGGAAATAAGAAAATTATACCTCCCACGTGCATTTGTTTATCTTTTTGGCCATGCGCAACGCGTAGAGACGATTGAGACAACAGCCGATTCCAAGCCCATGAGTCACGCAATGTCTGTCAGCAATCGATGGACCTATGAGCTTGTTTAGAGAAGCATTATGTGGTCTGTCCATGGAGAGTTCGTGGACTGCAAGAAGTAAGGAAAACGTGCCTGTAATCAGTTCATAAGAGTCATATAACTGTCCTAGAACTTTCTAATAATCTTAAAAATATTCACTTGTATTTACATGCGCAGCGGTCAATCAGAAATGCTTCTATAACGAGAAAACAGCCTTGTGAATTCAACCCCTCAAGTACTCGTCCTTGAGAACGCATTCACAGCACTGCACAATTTCATCACAGGTGTATATAGCCACAAAAGTTCACACAATAAACAAGAACGGACGAATCGTTCGGCGACCTCCCTGCCCTCCACTACCCCCCCCCCTTTTTTTTTATTCATCATACACCGAGATGCACAAACTTCTCAATTTTTCTTGCTCCACATACGCAGCCAATCTCCGACGCTTATATCCCGTATGGAGCTTGGTTGTAGTGTTTGGATATTCGTGAAGCATTTTCAATTCTGTTGTTTTCCCCATAGCGCACTTATCATCGATACTCCGCCAAACGAGATTCTTTATCACAGTAACGCACGTAGCTGCGTTAACGGCACCTCCCAACCTCTCTCCCATTAATTCTGGCTCCGTACGTCACTGCATTCCTTCACATGCCGGAAATTGGTCCCCCTGCGGGCCTGCTCTTACAGTATGCCCTGCGGCCAGCTTCATTAATTTTCTCTTGCCTGGTGTCGGAGAACAGCTTTATACACCGTGCAGAGGCATATATCGCAGGCAGCATAAAATCAAAAATAGAAAAGATAGACACACCCAGGGGGCATTTTCCTATATGCTGCAATCTCCTTTCTTGTGTTTTTCATTATGCGGCCTGGCACATGTACCAGTCTCCTTCTCTATTCTGTGCTAATTTATTAATCACGTCAGCCAATTGTGTTCGACTGGATCTTAAGACATACTATCTTAAATTAAACATTAAATCCTGGTTTTGTGTGACAAACCACGATCTGATTATGAGATGCACCGTAGTGGGTTACTCCGAACTAATTTTGACATCCCGGTCTTCTTTAATCTGCACCTGCATCTTAGTGAACGAGCGTTCCTTTTTTTTTTTTTTTTTTTTTGCCTTTCGCCCCCATCGGAATGCGGCTTCCGTGGCCAAGACCGCATTAGTGACCTCGAGCTAAGCAACAGATTTTTTTTGTTTTTTGTTTACTGGTGCGATCGGTGCATGGTGAATTGGGCTTGTGGTAACCGCAGTGACGCGGTTTTATCGCGTCTTGGCTATGTGAGAAATGAGCTCTGCAATCCTTCTGAAGAGTCTTGACCGCGTCGCCCTCTTTCGAATTTACGTAGATTTAAATACACGAGCATTTTGCATTCGGCCCATTAAACTGCTCAGTAAAGGAAGAACCTATTTCGCAATATATATATATATATATATATATATATATATATATATATATATATATATATATATATATATATATATATATATATATATATACGTGTTACACTATCTCCTATAGCTTTTCAAGTAAGCCTATCCCTCTGTCTACCTGTGCAGTGCGTGCAACGTTCCAAAATGACGGACTGACAACAAACGTTTAGGCTTGTTTATGGCATGATATGTTAAGTTATAGGTTGGAAAAGATGTGCTTTGGTTCGGTTAGGTTAAATTAGGTGCGATTTCGTATTTGAAGGTCAGGTCGCATTAGGTAAGTTTTGGTTTGGTATGGTAGTGGATATGTCAGGTTACGTTAGGTTAGGTATGATTCGGTATGGCATAGTTAGATTGGGCTAGTTTAGCTAGGGTTTGGTTATGTTAAGCTAGATTTGGAGGTCGGTAGTTGTTAGGTCAAGTTACCTGAGGTTAGGCTTGGTTTGGAATGGTTAGGTTAGGTTAGGTTATGTTAGGTGCCCTCGCTGCAGATCCTGTGCGTTTTCTGACCCCTCCTTCGCGTGCCTTAAAACCCCTCGCGACTCGCGCGATGGTCTCAGATAAATGAATTGAAAATGAATGAACGGATAAATGAATTAATTAATTCGTTTATTCAGAAAACTCAGGACCGACTGAGCTGGTGAGGGAAGAGGGAGATTGGGAGCGTAGGTAAGCATCCACTAAATCACGCGCACGAAGCCGCTAGCAACACCAAAGTCGGCTAACGTGACTAGGTGATCGGGATTTTAGAGTACTTCATTTTGAACAGCTTCAAAATCAGGATAGAGGAAAACACTGTGGTCGATGAATGGGAAGAAGTGAACAAGCAACAGCCCTCGAAGCACCGCGCCACGGTGCACCAGAAAGTCGTAAACCCTGAATAACGACGTGAAAGAAGTTAAGCGATAATGGCAGCTGATCGCTGTCTCTATGTTGTGTAGCTGCTGCAGGTTCCGCTGATTACCCCAAATTTTTTTATTCAGAGGCTTGGAAATACGCGAGAATTCACAAAGCATAAACAGCTCAAGTTTTTTATTTTGTATATATAATATTGTACATTCGGTGTCAGATTTTTTTTGTATATATAATATTGTACATTCGGTGTCAGATTACCATTATACGTTCCATGGTTAGCCCTGAAGGCAATCTCTGTATTCCTCCAAGGTCACACTGACGATACCAACGAAACCAAACGAAAACGAAACGACGTTCCCGACAACCCAACGGTAGACCTGTCTGCAGACGCCACGCTTTTATTACCTTCTCCGCGGCTCGAACGTATCCAGGGGAGAGAAAAATGGGAGAGACGCATTACGCTGGCGACAGGCTTCTGTCCGCAGTGCGACATGGGAGCAGAGGGACGTCTGATAGCGTGCTTTTCTCTTGCGCTTTACGCTTGATACCGAAAGCCGTATAAACTGCATAGCACTCTGGGGATGTACGCAATAAAGTCGTTTCATGTGCTGTTGCTTTTGTAGTGCTCGATTCACAAAGACGGTAATTCAAACGAGTGTTCCTGTCTGCAATGTAAGCATTCCATTTTACGTAAGTTACCTAGAACAAAATATTCATGGTTGTGATTGAGATCTGGGGCCGCATTAAATTCTCTTACGTAACCGTGATTTGTGATCGACAATCTCTGCAACGATCGTCTTCTCATCCAGCCGATCACCGCCTTAAAGGCCTAACTGCAGTGAAATTTTGGATCAGATAAAGAGCTGTGTTAAGATATTGTAGATATAGATAAACATCCGTACAATATTGTACACTTGAAATACGATTGGATGAGTCACGTAAACCTCGCAAAAATATCAGGTTGCAATACCCCACACGAAAAAAGAATGGAAAGCGAATGTACCTCTACTTGGAGTCGACGAAAGGCAGTGTTTTTCTGAGCGTTTGGTATCAGATATCATTATCATCGTCATAGCCATCACGAGCGTGGCTATCAGAACAGATCGTATGATCAATCATCGCCATAATCATCATTATTATAGTCACCATCAAGTTTTGTCACATTTTTAGGCTGCACAATGTTCAGAATCGGCTCGCGATAAAGCCTATGGAGGCTAAAAACATACATAACCAATGCGGAAAAGTCGCGGTAACTTGCCAATAAAGACATCGTCTTCTAAAAAACACCGCTACTACCGCTCGCCGGAAATTATGCAGAACCTCGAACGTTCAGAAACCGAGCGTCTCCTCAGAGTGGCCTCCGAGATCGGGTAGCGCCAGCGGCATACTGAAGATCTCAGAAGCGACGTGCCGTGATATGCGTCCCATCCGCTAACCACCAGGTGCGCGCGTCGTCTGCTAAGGAGCTAATTAATGGCTGTTAATAAGCAAATTAAGAACTCCCAGCACTGCAGCTTTGCCAAGATTGCTTCAGCATAGTGCACACTACTATTCCAATACAGCCAAAGTGAGATTTTATTGAAGAGTATCAGTTTGTTTTTACATGGCCGGCACCCGAACGCTCGTCAATGAAGAAGTGCTCGAATATAAAAAAAGGTTAGGCGAATACGTTCTCAGATCCTTAAGCCAATTCACAGGGACCTCCAACGAATACTTGTAATTGAAAGGGGGTGTTTCTTTCTTTTTTTTTTTTCAAATAGACCACAGGCATTGAACCGATCAACATTCCCTCTGCATGCGTGTGCTTTCGTTAGTGGAGCTGAATTTGTCCGGTTCTTTTTCTTCTTTCTTCTCGACCTTTAGTTGTTCTCACCTTGCCTTCCTTTTCTTTCTTTATTTTCCATCCTACGATTTTTTCTTTCAGGCAGAACATTTTTCCGAGCGCGCTCTCTCAACGAGATACAGACACGATTTCATTCCCGCAAGTCCCACGTCACACCTTTTCTCGTCGGCCCTGCGGACGACTGATTGCCTATTTCTGCATGTAACTCGGGAGAGTGCTACTGTAGCAAGCGCACCACCCAGCACTACTGCAACAGACGTCGCAGTTGTCTTCAGTTAAACACTTCCTCCGAAACCATACTTACGACACGTTTCCTACGTACGCTTGTACGTACGCACGTGCGTAGGTGTTGTTCACCGAAGTAACAAAATGCGCACGGGGCTTCGTTGTAGAAGGTTCACTGAACAAATGTCTTCGCCCACCAGTGCGGATTATCTCGTGGAAGAGCGAGTACGCGCCATTCAATTAAAGAGGACTTCACTCATGGCTTGCACAAGCTGGCACGTCTCGTGAAGTTAAATCCCTCCAGATTATTCCCGCATTTCCTTACATTCTACTTCTTGTCGCCACTATGTTACCCACGTGGGCTCGCATTATAAGGAAGGGCGCGGACCGTGGACGTTAATCAAAGCACCTCTTGTTTACTTTCAAACTGCGAGTAGTATAAGCATTATTACATACGGTCTTGGAGAAAAGAAGCAATTAAAGCCGGATGAGCAGGATTATCCTATGGTGTCCGGCAGCGTAAGCAAAAATCTATATATAACAGAGCGAACTCAAGTAAGGATGTGTGAGAAAATTGGAATATTAAGAAAAACAACGCAATCAAGTGCATCGCGTTCTCTATTTTATTTTTTTTACTTCCTTTTTGAATGATCGTCCCATTTCGACTACCACATTTGCAGCGCTAAATGAGTTTAAAAAATTCCTATGAAACAATGTTTTTGGTGACCCTCATGTATATACATATATATATATATATATATATATATATAGTCATCTCATCTATGAGATCGCATGCGCACGCTGTTGCTTTGTCTCTGCGTGTATTAGTTGAGCGAGCCAGTTTAAGGGCGGAGAAGAAGGCATAAACGCGCATACAGAAGGGAAAATTGTCCATAGTGAAACGAGGGCAGTGGGACAAACAAGGAATTTTAAAACCCGAAAATCCTCAGCCATCCAACTGAACCTACAACGAAAACTCATACGAGTGTCTCAAAAACAAAGCTTCGCAGTGTAAGAAGAGATCGACCTCGTCCAGGGATCGAACCCGGGACCAACGGCTTTTCTGAGCGATCGCTCTACCATCTGAGCTAACCAGGAGGCTAGCGAATCGCAGGGCGCAGGCGAGCTAATTGACCTCTCGAAGCGCGAAAACAGTGAACAGAATATGGCTAATGAGTTCTGCAGAAATCTGCAAGATGAAGGAAATGTCGCGAAAGTGGAAAAAATTTCCATCCACGCATTAATGGAATAAAGCTTCAAAAGAAACCCAAAAAGAAAACTTGACATTTGAAGAAAAATTCGTCCGGGGTCTCCTTTGTATACCTTCGCGCTACTATAGAATGGATAACAATTTTCCGTTTCAAGGTTAATACCACCTAGTTTGATTACAGCAATGCCAATTTACCGGAGTGAGGAGGTTCACTTGAAATGAATTATTTCAGGGAGTAGTTGATTTCACCATGAATTTCACTCCGTTTATGCGGTCAAGCCCACTCACGTAAGCACGAAGGAAGAAATATGGTAGGAGTTGTCGTAAACTCACTTGGTCAGTAATAAGAGCTCGCCACTATGTATTTGAAAAATCCTGGGACTTTACCCAAAGCGGGCCGTTCACGATGTCGATCATGTCCAAAATTGCCTTAGCAGGAGTTGGGGACCTGGTTGTTTACATGTTAGACGTCCTTGGACTGGCACGACAAGACCCACGAAACACACAGCCTTCTTGAAAGTGACTGGACGAGACGAGCGCGTTTGACTATAAACGTGAATGAACAATCATCTTAGGATGTGTGCACTCTGGGAACTTGGGGGACGAAGAGACGGGAGACTTGGAGCACGAGAGGAAACGAACAAGACCTTATACTCTATCTGCAGGAAGCAGCAGGGAAATAGCATTTATAGCAGAAAGTATAGCTACTGGTGGTGACTCTCTCTGTTCCCCAGAACCAGAACCGGATCAAGAAAGAACAGTTTCCCAATACGAACAGATGTGACAGCGAATGACTACTTAGGGAGAAATCGTCGAACACCATCGAAATGCTCGCTGTAAATACCCTCCCCTCATGAGAAATCATTAAGCAAACTTCAAGCAGCTACATCGAGATTTCTACAAACAAGCACCTTCCCTACACCACTACTCGTGCACCGAATACACCCAGAAGCATGCTCATCACACTGCAAGACTTGCGATACACCACGTGCAGACCTTCATAAAAATATATAAGCATGCCCATCAGCTCCAAACAATATTAGCTACAGCATAAGCCACAATGCTAAAATAAAAAAAAAACTGAGCAGTGGGAGGATATACAGCTTAGCAAATGCCCAGGCGACCAGCTCTGGGCTGTCCGGCTGGCGGAGGACGCCGCTGTGGTTCAAGGCCTGGCCTGCGTCTGACTGAAAGGGCAGCTTGAAGAGACTAGCCACCCGGCCCGTCCGTTCCCCTTTCCAACTCAGCAGATAATTTTCAATGCCCAGATGTTTTAACTCTCTCTCTCTCTCTCTCTCTCTCTCTCTCTCTCTCTCTCTCTCTCTCTCTCTCTCTCTCTCTCTCTCTCTCTCTCTCTCTCTCTCTCTCTCTCTCTCTCTCTCTCTCTCTCTATCTCTCTCTCTCCGTCTCTCTCTCTCTCTTTCTTCTAACAATGGGCCTGTCTGGCTTTAAACACCGTTGCCGACGCAGGCTTGCCGGTCCGTAGTTGTACGGAACAAGCCGGGGACGTGGTGACGTTATCCGCGTCGCATTGCTTCTCGTTGAAAACGATAAGCCCCTGGAGATTTACACTCCTTTGCTATTTCACAGAGAAAAGCACCTTCGAATCTTTAGCGCTGGGCGTTGCGTAGCTCCTTCGCGTCATCTTTTGTATAAGACGGGGCACCTCGCAGAAGTGCGGGGAAGCTCAAGATGCGTGGCACAACAGCACTTAGACTTTCTATCTCTCCATCATCACTTTTATATTTATTTCTCCCTTTACCCTTTTCCATGAGTATGATAGCCAACCGTGCGCGACCTGAACTAACTTCCTTGCTTTTCCATTTCTCTATCTATCTATCTATCTATCTATCTATCTATCTATCTATCTATCTATCTATCTATCTATCTATCTATCTATCTATCTATCTATCTATCTATCTATCTATCTATCTATCTATCTATCTATCTATCTATCTATCTATCTATCTATCTATCTATCTATCTATCTATCTATCTATCTATCTATCTATATATATCTGCGCCAACGGGGCGCGTTTTTTAGACAAGACATTATGCCGAGACAATGGTCAGACGTGAATCGTCTCTTCCATTCCCGTTCTAGTAATGCCCAGAAATCAGTACCATTCGAGTTAGGACAGTAAGCGACAGGACCTCGGAACTCCTTAAATTGTGTGCAATCAAGGTTCACCTAGTGGCAAAGGCTGAAAAGCCAGATTCTATAAACATTAGGTTCCCTCAGATTGAAACAATGAAAGCTTCAAGCTGCTCGCTTTTCAATTGAAAGTTGAACCACTACTACAGCGATGCCGTGACGATGAATTGATATTAGGTTTGCAAAGAAACAAGCTATGAACTTAGGCCAAACATCACATGCCATGAGACGCACGTTAGCCACTAACGCGCCAGAGCTGAGCGCGTTCACATAGCGACCCGAGTTTGCAATAACGCCGAAAGTAAAAGCTAAGAACGGTTCTAAATGAAAAGTAATGAGTGGCACTGTCTTTGCCGGTTGATGGCCCATTTTCGTAACAGTGCTCATGAGAGGTCCTAGCCTCGGCATGTCACGACTTCATTTGCCAAAGAGCAGTTGAACAAAGTGGACTTCATCTACATAACGCGAGCGCCACGAAAGAATTCCAATTCGGACGTCAGTACTGCAAAGTGAATGCGAGGACGCCATAATGACATGTTCCGGAACATTTGCACAAAGCGACCCTTAAACGCTGCGTAGAAAATTGAAGTGCTCTTGCTCAAGAAAGAAACTAAAAAAAAAAAGATAAACACAACAAGTGGTATTTAACGCATCGCCGCTTGGGCGCTCTTTCACAGCACTTTCCCATGCCGTTACAGCAGTAGTAATCATAGCTACCAGTAAGTGACACTGATGTTTCCAATTTTAGTGTGAGGAAGACGCACCTTATCTCGTTTAACATGGTGACAGTGCATAGATTCAGGAGAGAGTTGTAAGAAAAATGTGTAGGACGCTTAAGCTTCGCCTTTAACAGGGGAATGCGATAGCACTCAAAGACCCCGACTGCTTTTCATGCTTCCCGGAAACTGCAGCTTATGTAAGCGTAACGTTTACCGGGAAACGCTGGCAGCGAGCGCTATGCATGAAGGCAAGTTTTCTCGTTGAAACGCGGCCTCTCGCGCGGGTCGATCTCCGGTTATTGTTTCGCACTTTTAATACTTCAGTCTGAGAAGAGCTAAGATAATATATACGCGCTGTCAGTGTTTTTTTTTTTATTATTATTATTAGATTTGTTTGCGGGCTGCCGTTCTCAAAATTCAGAGGAACAACTTTGTAAAGAATGAAAAACAAGGTATGAGCAACTTGGGTTATAGAAGAGTGGTTGGGTATGAATGGTTCGGAATTCCGCTCTAAATTCTTTTTGCCGAAGCGACGTCCGACGCCGGATTTTCTGCGACACGGTGCCATTAACGCTATCGCGTTAAAGGAGGCTAACTCAAACATACTTGGTCGTGTTAAGTGGAGCCTCAAAATTTTTGTTAAGACTCTCAATACAACTTTCCAGGAAAGCACAATCCTGGTTTTATTGTAGGCTATTCGGCTGATAAAGAATATAAAGCACGAGAAAGCCCTCCTAATGGTGAGATTTCAAATACTAACAGAAACGTTCGTCGTCCAATAAAATGAACTTAGTCGTCTGCATACTTTCATATTTTCACATGTGGCTCTATTTGCACTTATCGACATTTAATTATAACAGCAGCAATTATTCTACAGTAGCATTTAGAGCGTGCGTGAGTGCGTGCGTGCGTGCATTTGCATGTGTGTGTTTCGTTCTATTTCATTGTATTTAATTACTATTTCCTGCTATTGACTCTCTTTTTCTCCCTCCAATCTCCACTCATTCTCGTCTCAACAGAAGCGCTGGCCAGCGATTGTACAGGCCACTGCGCTATCAGGCAGCTCCCAGCGACCTTTCAGGGAGCACTTCCCTCGTCCGAATCGACGCAAACGAAGCGCAAAGACGAAGTCGGAACACTGAAGCGTGATGGTCGGATCACTGGAAGCCGGAGAGTAAGAGAGGTAAACGAAACAACTCGCCTGGAATTTCTGCTAGCAAATTCTTACGAGCCTCTGCTTTGCTCCGGTCTGAGCTTCTGGCAGCGAGGCCACATCTCGTTGGCTTCGTTCCGCTCCTTCTCAGCCCGTGCTCTACAGGCTGATTAACTGTAAAGTTTATTGCCCCAGGCTCTTGCACCCTCCTCCTCTATCACCCCATTTAGCCTCCCCTTAGCGCTGACTTCATTGCCTCCCTTGTAAGTGCGTCTGCGGCCACTAGTTTCTTAGCAATACCTTTCAAAGCAGTAGCCCTGGCGAAACAGCGTGTTTCAACCGGACATTCTTATCCGGGAATGATGAGGACCGGCATTTTTTTCTGCGCAAGTAAGTTCTTGTTTTTTTTTCTCATTACATAGACGTACAACGTCCTTATTTTCACTGTTTCAACGCAACCAATGCAGCCACCATAATCGCAGCATCCCGCGGCTGAACGTGGGGTCACGGGTTCGACTCCCGCAAGCGACGACTGTATTCCGACCCGCATAGAATGCAAGAAGATCGCCGTTTGCTTAGATTGAATTAAACGACAGTGGTAAGCAAAATATGAAGGCCTTCACCATGGTGATGCTCATGTCGACCACTGTGAATGTATGAAGTGCAAAACCCCGTCGAGTGCCGCTTCAACGTAAAAAAAGAATATTCGCACTAATGAATTCCCTCAACAGTAAACATAATAAACAGACAAAATAATCACGAGAGTGCAAACAAATAAAACAAACGGAAAGAAGAAGAAAATATTTCCGAAGCCTCTTTAGGTGTCAGGCTATAGAGAACGCTATGCCGTTGTCAAACAATGGAGGCTTTTTGTCGGCTATCGCCACATATACTTAACTGCACAGCCTAACAAAATCGTGAAATAGCATAAAAAGAAAAGAAGCATGAAAAAGCCATATTGCGGGGTTGCTAAGACACTTGTTCAGGTGAGGGGGCATAACGTATACAACAAGAGACCCAAGACTATGAGAACACTTTAGCAAAGCATAAATTGCAGCCAGTAAATTCGGCCGTCAAAACCTACCACATGTGTTTGTCACACAGCACGTCTCAGAAAAGTGTATAAGAGGCTAACAGGGTCTAGTATCTCGATAAACAGTAAACGTAAAAATAAAGCGATATCCGTAACTAAAGCAACAATTACTACAAATGTAAGAAGCAAATGCATTGATAGTGAAAAGAGTCTTCGTGAAATCCTAGAGCATACCAGGAATATTCAGCAGCTCACACCAGAATGCGCTTGTGGAAAAATCCGCTTCTCCGTTTGCGTCGCTCTCGCGAGAAGGAGCTCTGACAGACGTGTCACCGTTATCTGCAATCGCTAAAGCATCCGTTAGCTCCTACGTGAGCTAGTATCCGATAGCGAATGCGAGGTTAGCGACCTATAAGCCTCTGCTACGTGAAATGTCGCCAGCTTGTGTATCTAAGTGAAGCTGCCTATTACTCTGCTCCTTTACGGAAGCTGCAAGAATTTCGTTCCACACACCTGCTTCGCCACGGACTGCTGGCAGACTACAAGCGGATCTCATCAGGCGTTTGTTGCGCTCTCTATCCGTCTATACCCCAAAGACTTATCGCCACAGGCAAGTGCAGCCTCGGCTGCACACAAAGGCGGTACTGCCTTGACGATTTTTTCCAAATACATTTTTTTAACACTTCTCATGCATTGTACACGTTTTTAGAAGTATAGCTTCGCAGGCATCACAGTCACTAACTTGCGCGTAGTCTAATGGCAGCTTTAGCAATCGATAACGACGGCGCCTCGAAGAACATACGCTTGTTCTGTGATATAGGAACAGCCCGAACTGAAGAGGCGTATCTTACCATTGTTTTAGCATTTATTAATGTATAAAACGACGCAAGTGACAAAAAAGAAACATATATATCTTCAACAAACGCATCGTTGCACGGGATTCTCTTAGGCTCTATTATGTCGAATTTCAGTGACAAAAAAACATATATATCTTCAACAAACGCATCATTGCACGGAATTCTGTTAAGCTCTATTATGTCGAATTTGCGAGCCCCCTTCTTCTTTAATTTTAATGTAACTAGTTTTCCACTGCGTTGTTGTTGTTGTTGTTGTTGTTGTTGTTGTTGTTGTTGTTGTTGTTGTTGTTGTTGTTGTTGTTGTTGTTGTTGTTGTTGTTGTTGTTGTTGTTGTTGTTGTTGTTGTTGTTGTCGTCGTCGTCGTCGTCGTCGTCGTCGGCAAAAGCAGCGCATAACATATCAGAAGAGGAGCATTGCAAGAGCTAATTAACCGAAGAAATAAAATCAGATAATATTGTCCGGGATGTATAAACAGAGTAAACTGTGAACACTTCTTAGATGCTAAGTCTGCAAAAAGGAACATGATGCCTGATCTTAGGCTTGCAGTGACTGATGAATTGCCTAAACATACGCTATCCAAGCACCCTACAACAGTGGGCTTCCTTTAGGCTAAAAGAAGCGTCTTGCACGGGCCAAAGAGAGAAAAATACACACTAAGAAATTTACAACACTCGGTGCATTCGGTGCGTTAAAGTTTCGTTGAACGGAATCGCACCCTTAGTACGTACTTCATGTCTGGAATGTGTTTTCTGTTTACGAGGAACTATTGTTTTCCGGTAATGAAACGTTAATTAACGTGTACTACGCAGAGTCGCAGAAAAGAATTAAGAAAGTGGGAAGCTTTAGCTTGTCTCCACAAGTAAATTATCTGTAAGGGGCGGCAGCGCTATAGTGCACGAAGCCGGACGAACCGAATGTCTTTTATATGGGCCCTCTGGCACTCGGGCATGAGCAGTGAAAAACGCGGCAGTGTATAGCCTGTGCCTAAGTAGTAGAAGCCGAATCTTTCTAATTAGGTTACTATCGATTCGGTGTCTTCACGAAGATTGCCCAAGACGAAAGAGATGCGTGTGCCTAAATTTCACCACCCACGGTGAGCTTCGTTTCTCCGCACTTTTGAAGTGTCGTCTTTTTTTTTTTTTTCACAGGCAAGTGTTTTTCCTCCATTTAGCTTTGTCTTTTGTGGACCCTTACATTTCGAGCCACGTTGTGCTGATCCAAAAAACGGCGCAATCGTCGGGCGTATTGTTGGCCTCCTGTGACGAGAATGGCCTCAGCTCGGTTTCTAGCGGCCAGCTGTTATCTTAGTATAGCTTTTTTTCCTGGTACAGGCGTAATGGTTGTCTTGTTTTCATTCGAGACTAACACAGACCATGCACTCTAGCGCAGAATATGCGCCGCTCTCATAGGCTGCGACAAGCTTGCCATTCCAATTGACTACGTGTTTTTTTTTTCTTCAATGCTTCAATGCTTGCACTAAGGCACGTCTGGTCTTTGAACCCTACTCTCCCTGGCATCCACTTTCGGAGCAACGCCTAGAGGGACGCTCTTTGTTCTTATCTCTGGAGAACAGAAGCAAGGTGTGAGACCGACCTAGTTGGCAATCCATGATGTGCACAGCGCGACGGCACACAAAGGACGGAAAGGCACGACGGAGCTCGTCTATATATGACGAAATCACTGTCAGGCACGTGTGTTTCTCGCCCACAACTTAAAGCGGACGCGCGGTTGAGTGCCAGAGCAACGACGAAGAGGCCGTTTACCGCCATTACTATGCCATTGTCTCGGATGAACAGTGCAGATACTGCCTCTTCTCGCTCTACGAGGGCGAGTAGACCATAAGCGCTTTTTTAACAGCCACGAAAGAACATTGTCGCAAAGTTAACCATCTTGTGCGATAAAAAAAAAACAAAAATAAAAACGACGCATTTAATCAATAAAGGAAAGTGCTGCCGGCACGCCAAGGCGTAAGAGCCGGCAAGAAATCAAGGACACAGCGAACATTAACATTTTCATATTTTTTTTGTTCTCTGTCTCTCCTTTAGAGCGTTCGCAAATCGATATCATTGACGCATTGACAGATCGCCTGAGAGTGGTTCATTATCTAATTAGCACACCCTTCCCCTTCCGCCCCCCACCTACACACACACACACAGGAAATAAAAGTTACTTTTGACTGGCGTTCCAAATCTGTGAGCGTGCCAGGAGAGGGGGCAAAGCTGGAGAGCAGCATGGGGTACCTGCATGATCTCAAAGGAGGAGAGCTTTCAGGCACCCTAGAACAGGATGGAGCGCGAGACACGTGAATAAGACGACGCGCACAGCGAAGCGAAGCACACTGGAGCCTGTGAGCCACAGTTCCGTATAATGCTTAGTGTCCCATCGCCTGTGTTAAAAATTAAAATTAAATAATTAAACAAAGAGAGAAATTGTTTTATGATGACTCGTAACTGGCGACAACTTCAGGCAAGAGATTAAATGGGGCACTCAATATAATAAGAATTATGAGGGCTTTGGTTCAGCAAATGGTCTCAAGGTGTCGCTGCGAGCCCTGCCGCTTTAAAGCCCCTAAATGCTTCTCTAGGGAGCCCTTCATACGCACATACGCTCTGGCAGGGTGCAGACATGCGTATTAAAAAGCATCCCTGTGCCTACGGATTCCTCCAATAAGTATAAAACTGTATGCCCTATGCAACTCACATTTGCATGCATTGGCAACAAGGCAGTATTTCATTTTTGTGCCGTTTTGTCCTTCTGGATCATTTGTTTCTTTTTCCGCTTTACCTTTTTAGTCGCTTGTTTGTTTGTTTGATTGCTTTTTTGCTTGTTTGCTTGTTTGCTTCTTTGTCTGTTTTCTAGCACCTTTTCTTTTTTCTCTGGTCTCGTTTTCGTTTTATTCTTTCTCTTTTTCTTTGTTTTCTTCTTTCTTTTCTTCTTTTTTCTTCTTTCTTTTCTTTTTTCGCGCCTCCTCCTGCAGAAGGTGAGCTCGCGACAGCGCAAGACCGTCTGTCGTCGCCCCTGCCCGTCGGGGCTGCCAGCTTCGCACGTGTCATTTTCCAGAGTGCGTTCAACGTGGCGAAACGCCACGCGCTGGGTGTCAAGTGAGCCAGGGCTCACGTGACAGTCGGTGGCGATTGCCTTCCTGCGCCCTCTGCGACGGCGAAACTGGATGTGCGCCGAGACCCGCGCGCGTCTTTTGCAATGCAGATGAAGGCGACGTTACACAACAGCCGGCTGGGCACTGCACGCCTCGCGAATTCGGACGAGCATCTTAAAGTTCACGAAGCGCCTGCATAGCAAAGGAACAAATTGACAAAAAAAAGGGAACTATGAAAAGAAATAAAGACGGCGTTGATAAAAATGGCATCTATAAAAATCTACGGGTGGTTGCATTTTCTTCAGTGACGTATTTTGTGCGCTGCACTTCGAACCGCGAACTATTTGAAGCTTACTTTTACGCTATTTTTCTGCAAGCGTATTATATCGTTTATTTACAGGCTGTGAAGAGATTTTAAAAAAGATTGTTGCGAAGTTCATGCGTATTCCCGACTCACAAATAAATCCGAGCTTGCGCCATAGAAAAAAGAAAGGCGTTTAAAGAGCAAGTTTTAGCTTGGGTGCTCCTATCTGAATACATGTAAAAGGAAAATTAGTTTTTCTTGCCAACTACTGCACGAAATTTCAAGAGGTTTGATTAATTTAAAAGAAAACTTAAAATCTAGTGAATATTGGTTTCAAATTTTTGAATTAGGTTGTCAATATTTATTAAAAATTGGCAAAATTTTCAAATTTTCTGGAAACGAAACTATCATGTTTCAACTATCAGCAATGAATAATCATATTACAATTATGTAAATTTCATATGATAGTGCGTTGAAACCGGACAAAATTGATATATTACACATGATTCCCAAAAAACATTAGTGATATGGAAATACAGCTTCTGCAGAACCCTTGCACACAATGTAGCTACTTCATGTAAGATATAAATTGAAATATCGAATTTGTGCGCTTTGGATGATCAAATGGATGAAGTTTACAGAACTTCGATATCTATTCTTGATGCAGAGCTATAATTGTGTAAACTTCGTGCTTCTATATCTTTTTCTTTTTTATCTTTCGAATTTTTGAAAAATTTTTCAACAAATGTCATGCCTTAATCGAAATTATGCTTCAAACAGTCACTAGAATTTAACTTTCTCTCTCAAATGCAACAAATTTCATTCAAATCGGTCCAGGGGTTATCTCAGAAAAGCGCTTCTACGTTTTACATGTATTTGAATAGGCTGCGCCTGAGTTGGGCCCGACCTAAAGCTTCCTCTTAAGGACAATGACGAAGAACAAATAATATAATTTGCCCGAACTGCGAACCATTATATACCAAATATATATAACCAAACCAAACCAAATATATATATATATATATATATATATATATATATATATATATATATATATATATATGCAATAGATAGTCTGGTTTATCTTATTATACGATAACCTTTAAATATTTTGGTAAAGCTTCCTGCTCCCTTCGGGCTCCATTCAGGAACGGTGCGTTGCTCCTTTCGGTCTATTTAGCGCATTAATTCACTTAAAATTGTTAAAATAGTTCCAAGAGTAACTTATTAAATGTTCCATGGCTATAATGTCGGGACGGCCACCCAAGTCCTGAACTTTACATTGTGCTTCGTCTTACAAATGTCCCTTTATTTTCCCAAAAGGCATCCGGGTCATGAAAGCGCCAAGCCGAGTATATGTTTTATCGTTTTGGAAGCAGCGGCGCCATTTCTTGCCAGCCCCTCCCTCCTCTCTCTATCTCTCTCTCTCTCTCTCTCTCTCTCTCTCTCTCTCTAATATCGTCTTTTTCTTCTTGCGACTAGGATGCCGCTGCGCCAACAACGTTCAGCTCCGATAAACTTAGAAAGTTACGCTAAACAAGCGAATACACATCTCGACGCGGATCACGTTTCGTAAAGTCATTTCAGATCCAAGCGAATGCTTTAGAATGAGGAGTTTCTGGCCGGCGGGTCGTGTCGCAAACGTCGAACTAAAGTCAAAGCCGGCTTCTCTTTCAAGCTGCGCTTAAGCTGGTTATGACATTCCGGTATTGATGATATATTCTCGAGGCAATCCCGATTCGGTTTCCCCACTTCTTTATTGACTTCGCGTCAAGAAGTTCCGCTCGAGTTGGTGGAGTGAACAGCGACGAGTATCACCCTGTAGAGGCACGGCAGTAAACAGAACGCCAACGTCTGTCATATTGAGCTAATCAGCACCAAAACAGAAGCTGGTGATTTCGTTGCCTTTCTTTCTTTTTTAGCAAGAAAGGAAGAAGGAAATCAAATTCTGCGGTTTGGCGCTCTGTGCAGTTCATATTTCTTTAAGCCTGGAAACGAAGACGCCGATAATGCCGCTCGGGCAGCTCTTGAAGACGCACAAGAAGAGGCCATACCGCTTTCACGATCCGACGCAGCTAGCAGACTTCGAGTGCTTGCACAGGAGATCACGCTCTCTTTATGGTGCACACCAAACAGCCAGACACACCAGAGTAACCGTCAATACCACCTGCCCTCTTTGATGCATCTCTATATGCCAACTGGACTCCGCCGAAGAGAGGCGACTCTGCTTTATCGCTTATGGCTAGGGGTGGCTTTCACGAAATCTTACTCATTCCGCATTGGAATGGCCGACAACGCTCTCTGCAATGCCTGTCTTTGCGAGGAGACGCTGGAACACGTTCTGTGTGACTGTCCTGAATATAATGTTCAGCGACAGTCCCTGGCATCCGTTCTCGCGCACCTTGACACTAGACCATTGTCCCTCGACACGATTTTCGCATGCCGCCGACAGAAGACATCGCAGGTGAAGGCGACGAAGGGACTACTTCGGTTTTTGAAAGAGACGGGACTGGACAAGCGGCTGTGACAGTGATATCATGTACCATGCCAGATTGATGGACTCTAACGGACGATGTGTGTGTGCTGTGCTATGTGCTCTCTCTCTCTCCCCCCCTTCCCCATCTTTCATCGCCCCCATCCCTCTCCCATGTGTAGGGTAGCAAACCGGTTACGCTAAACTGGTTAACCTCCCTGCCTTTCCTTCTCCACTTTTTCCTTCCTTCCTTCCTTCCTTCCTTTAAGCCTAAGGGCTGGAAGCCTCTCTCAGACGTTGATATCAATCTAGTTACATGTGATGGAAGCCTCATTTCCAGAGTCGACTCTATCCGTGTACTAGGCATGGTTATTGAATCCAATGGGTCCAACAACCTCACGTTGGCTATAATCCCCACGAAAACTGAAAATGTAGTTAGGCTCATCAACAGAGCCTCTAACAGAAGGAGAGTCTTGAAGGAAGACAATCTGCTCGGGCTTTTCCACGCCTTCCTTATGAGTCACATAATTGATGTAGCAGCTATGCACAATTGGCACACTTCTGAGAAAAAGAAGTTGAACATCCTCGTTCGGAAAAGCATCAAAAGGGTACTCGGCATCCCCATGACCGCCAATACAGAACACCGCTATCAACTGGGAGTACACAATTCATTGGAGGAGATTATGGAGGCGCAGGAATCGGCCTAGCCGGCTCGGCTGTCCTGCTCTTCGGCGGGCAGAATAATTCTGGCCATCCTGGGCCTTAACCCAGTAGTTGCTGAATAGAGAAGGCATCGAATCACTGACGAGCAAAGAGGAAGCATTTACGTTGCGCCAAATCCTCGCAATGTACACCCGCAGCACAATGGGGGTAGGGCCAGGGCGATGGTGATCCTGAAGAAGATCAAGGACGAACCCCAATCGGTCTGCTTTGTGGATGCGGCTCAATATAGCCGCTCGTCTCACTTTGCCACAGTGTAAATAGATCACAGAGGCCATGCCCTTCCGACGGCCTCGGTGGCTGGCACCACTTCTTCTAAAGCGGAGCAAGTTGCTGTTGCTTTGGCTCTTTTGGACGTCAACAAAACGCAAATATGCACAGACTCTAGATCGGTAGTCAGTGCGTTCGCCTCGGGCTCCATCGCCAAAGAGGCCCATAGTATATTCAGGAACAGGGCAATCACTCCACATACGACTACTTGGTTTCTGGCACACTTGGGCCTACATTTGGACTCGCTCACCAATCTCAACTAGATTGCCCACTCCCAGGCGCGCGTATACTAACTCTCCGCGCGGGAGGAGGAGCCTTGTCACTGCCCAATGTCCAAGAGTTCCGGGACACTCTATTCACCTTAAATGAATTCCGAAAACAATCCTAACTGGAGGGCAGAATGTTTCCTCCACCACATAAAAAGCTCACAAGATCTCAAGCTATAACCCTTAGGATGCTTCAGACTAGCTATTATCCTAGTCTGGCGTTCATGAACTCTTTATTCCCGAACGTTTTTAGTTCAGTGTTCTAGCTGCGGGGGGACACGCAATTTATATCACATGCTCTGGTCGTGTCCCTCGTTACGAGAGGATAAGGACATCACTGAACGGAAGTGCAACTCGGCCATCGAGAGCTCGGAATACCATCGTCAGCTGTGGGCTGTCCAGAAAGTCTGCGATGCGGCGGTTAAGTTAGGCCTAACTGTCCACACTTAGGAGCGGCCCGCGGTGTTGCCCTAATGGGCGGCGCTTCTCAGAGTCATACTATAAAGTTGTTCGTATCCGTATCGCATCACTTTATCGACACAACCGTTTAACTTTTCTTGCAGAACAGCTAGCTGTTTCTATAGAAGTTTTTCTCGTCCCTGAAGACTAACTCCTATGTCGTTATATGGCGTGTTCGATCCTCTAACTTCGCAACGAAAAAACAAAGGAAGAAAAAAAAAGATCGGTAGTACTTTGAATTTTACTTACGCTTTTAGTATTCCGTGTGTATTTGCGCATGTTTAACGATATGTGCAATAAACATTATCGCATTTAGTAGCAGCCTTAAATTTTTGACTACTACTTCACTTCTTTGTGGCGTGTGGCGGTTGTGCTTACTCGAAAAACATGCAAATGTGAGCGAGAAGCTTGCACTTGCGCGGGTCATAAACTCGCTTTCGTAGAGTAGAAGTTAAACATAAAATGTATGGGTGCAAGATAACACCTCAAAGCAGAACAGTTGCGCAGAAAGCAAAAAAAAAATAGAGCAGGCTAGAAATTTTGATCCCGCGCAACGTCTTTCTTTGTGTGAAAAACAGTGACCGAACCATTATTCGGTACCGTTATAAATCGTATCAGTGTTGCGTGAATCAACAAAGTAAACTCCCCCTATCCGCCATTTCTTGTATTATGATTTGTCTTTATCGTCCTCCTTTCTTTTTTCATTTCGTAATAAAGAAAAAGAACTTGCTGATTTCCTGACTGTGGTTTAGGCCAGAAGCAAAACAAAATGCATTTTCGCATTCGGAGCTTCGATTCGGTTCGATTTGGCAGTCACCTAGTAATCAGCATGTTGTGTAAGACTTGTACACACGCCGCAGACTTTCGAAAGTTTGCTTGTGTACTATAAATCAAACGCCAAATGTGCAAAATACGTCGGGCAATTGCATTCGAAATAAGCAGCCAGCCCCATTGTATATGAATACACTCTCACTTCCTTTATTTCTTAGCTCTTCTACTTACTTTTTAGCGTTTTGCTTTTAAGGTTTGTACTATTTCGGTACGTTCCCGAAAAAGAATTTTTTTTTCGTTTTTTTGTGCTTATCTCCAACTTCTAAAATCTGGCTTTGAAATTCTGTTTTCGCACTTGATCGGCCCACAAATGGAACAAGATCCGGAAGCTTTGTGATGCTTGCGGAGAACGTGCGTAGCCTTTGACGAAGGGCATTTGATGGGTTATCGCGAGTGCCGACATAACATATGGTGACTTTCACTGGGATGTAGCAAGGCGGAAGATAGGCCTAGTTGGTCAGCCGGACATCTAACCAGCAGCTTCGTTATCAGTAGCGCAAAGCGAGAAATACAAAAGTTTAATTATCACAATAGCAGACCGGTCGGCCTGAGAACCGTTCATATAACCATGCTACTCTGCGCTGGGGAAAGGGTAATAGGAAAACAAGCAAAAAGAAAAAGACTACATGTCTGACGATGACGACCGGGGGAAAACGCAGATCACATACCATGCAGGTCTTATAGCCCAGAGGCCTGATCCGCGCTTTCTAAAAAGCCAAGTAAGACAGCCTGAAAACTACGAGCGGCGTTCCGAAAGTAAGTTTCATCATTTATTTTCACACAGAAACTTTATTGTTAAAAAAAAAGGAAGACACACCATGGCATCACGAACAATATACACCATGCACTATTTTTCCACATAGTCGCCACCGACATTGAGACATTTGTCGTAGTGTGCAATCAGTTTGAAGAAACTTCATACTCTGGTAAAACTCTGTTCCCTGCGATGCAAGGAACGGTTGCACAGCCTGCGCCACCTCAGCATCGTTTTGGAAGTAACGTCGCGAGAGTACGTCTTTCTAAGCAGCGAAGAGGTGCCCATTCATGCAGGATAATCAGTGCGCACTTCCATTGGCGACCACGTTGTCAGCACACGCCCGCCTGCAATCGCGATTTGTACTCTAGTATGAACTCGGGCACCGGCGGTCTGCTGCTACTCTGTCTTCATCGGCGTTCTGCGCGTGCGTCATTCCTCCTCCGCTGACGCTATACTTCCGTCGTTGAACCAGCAACGGGCGTGGATTCTTACGGCGATTCTTTGTTTCACCTGGTTTACCATCTTCCCGTTTATAACAGCTGTGTCTTACCAGTACTCACGTACGGGGCAGAAACCTGGAGGCTTACGAAAAGGGTTCTACTTAAATTGAGGACGACGCAACGAGCTATGGAAAGAAGAATGATAGGTATAACGTTAAGGGATAAGAAAAGAGCAGATTGGGTGAGGGAACAAACGCGAGTTAATGATATCTTAGTTGAAATCAAGAAAAAGAAATGGGCATGGGCAGGACACGTAATGAGGAGGGAAGATAACCGATGGTTATTAAGAGTTACGGAATGCATTCCAAGGGAAGGAAAGCGTAGCAGAGGGCGGCAGAAAGTTAGGTGGGCGGATGAGATTAAGAAGTTTGCAGGGACAACATAGCCACAATTAGCACATGACCGGGGTAGTTGGAGAAGTATGGGAGAGGCCTTTGCCCTGCAGTGGGCATAACCAGGCTGATGATGATGATGATGACCATCTTCCCTTTAAAAAAAATGCAAAAAATACTTTCGAAACGTCCTTCGTAGATCGACAGTCATGTTACGGACCCGATATAAAGCCCTTTGACAACAGTTGGATGTCGAGACGGGCACACCTATCCATCTTCCACGTTGTGACGGATGTCACGTGTTTGATAGATTCGTGCACATGCCGACTTTCGCTGTCTGAAGACACCGTTCGTCGCGTGAAATAGGCGTATAATGATGCGCAAACGCCAATCCTAGCCTGCGCAGAAGAATGGCGCTACTGCGTTGAATTTTTTGGGGGGTGCCCTAATTTATCCCACTCTGTAACGGCCAAATATACATATATATGACTTAGAGTGCTGCCATTGGAGGCATCTGCAACGATTTTCCGGGATGGTCGCAGTGTTCTTCTGTCACTTTTTGCATAAGAAAATTTTCAAGAGTGGATGCCCACTTCAGTCTCTTATTATCAAAGTGTCATCTCCTGGCCTAGAACCACTTTTTAAAGAGATAGTCACGTTGTGCATAATTTTTTTCTCTCGCTCTTTCTCTTTCTAACTTGTGCCTATATGTTAAAGCTTGTATTAGGAAGTAGTTGATGTACGCATTTGTATAATGCCCGCGTATTTCTTGTTTATCTATTGAAATTTTTAGCTTCACTATCATATGTTTTTTCAAATTCATTTATTAAGTAAAATTTGAATGATTTCAATTGCAGTTGTATGTATGTCTGCATCTACTTATAGGTTGTATGTGTAAGGCAATAAATTTTGGGATCTTACGTGCCAGAAGCACCATCTCATAATAGGCACGCCGTAGTAGGAGACTCCGCATTTATTTTGACCATCAGGGATTCTTTAACGTGCATCTAAATCTAAGTACAAGCGCATTTGCATTTTGCCCACTTCGAAATGCGGTCGCCGCCGCGGTGATCGCACCCCCAACCTCGAATACAGCAGCGCGAACGCCATAACCACCAAGCTACCGTGGCGGGTTACGTGTAAGGCTTCTTAATACCTTTAACTAACACTCTCTTCGCCTAAAGTGGTAATTCAACTCTTAGTTGTGCACTGCATAGGTCCATATTAAGCCACATATTGGCTTTTTACCTGCGCCAAACTGCGCCACATATGATTGTTGATCTAACATGAAGGCATGATGATGATGATGATGATGACGATGCTGATTATTATTATTATTATTATTATTATTATTATTATTATTATTATTATTATTATTATTATTATTATTATTATTATTATTATTATTATTATTATTATTATGGGCGTGGAGCCACCGCGGCGGTTCTGGCATCTGGTGCTGTTTCTAAAAACAGGAAGACAGTGTGCCATAAGGCTTAAAGGCTTAAAGCTCTGGTATGACTGTGCATGATGTGTTTTGCGCTATGTGAGCTTTCGAATGCACGAGTGTATTGGTGCTGCATCATTTTTCGAGCGTGTGTATACGCGTTCCAAAATAAATATAAGCTGCGAGTGTGAATTTGCGTTGTTGTTCTTACGCTCTGACCTTGACCTACATGCCACGCTCTTTTCATAAATATGAACATCTAACTGCACGATTACCCTGTAATAAATGAAAATTTTGAACATATGACTGTGAGGTATTCACCAAATATAACGCGAAATTGATTTAAGCAATCGGATGTGATTGGCACAGTTTCGATCTGCACATTATAAATATGAGACGCTGAATATGGACGTTGATTACATAAGGACGCTTTTCTCAGATATAGGACGTGACAGCCTTAAAAGCGATTCGTATAGGAACACGTACTTCTGCCCGAAAGAGAAGCCTAATGGTGAGGGCCGGGCTAAAGTGAAGTTATTCAATCGAGCTGACATGAAATTAAACGCTACACTTAAATATGGACGTAAAAATGAAAAAGCATCCCTTTTTATTTTTAGTTAGAGTACTTTCTTTTCTTTCTGGGGAGGTCAAACTGTAATGTAGTCTCGCGGGCCTCTTCTCTTCGTGTTCACTAAGGAGGAAAAAAAAAACTATCCGGACTGCTAACGATGTCTCGCTCGTTCATCCATGCCCGAAAGAAGCATGAAAAAGGACATCGTAACTCCTGTAACGAGGTCAAGATGAGCTTTCCATCCGGAAAAGACCAGATTAAATTGACGTTGTACCCTGCCGCTTAAGGCGCAAGCATAAGAAGCCTGCGCGATTCCACCCCCCCCCCCCCCGCGCCCCTCCCCTTTCCTTTCCTTTTTCGTTTCGCGATAGCGATCGAAAGTGGAAACACACAACGAAGATCCGTTGTAGAGAGCACTCGATAATATGTGGCATACCATGACTCTTAGAATATTCTAAGCGTCCAAATTATTGTTCTACCTTGAAGTGAATTCGGCCCGAACAAGCAGGGTCAAAAGTTATCGGGATACTGGATGTAACAAAAATCTAAATATTTCCTGAGCCTGGGCATGCAGTCTGGATTTGAAATGAGCTAAAGTGTACTATAGTGTATGCGACCAACGTGCTGTTTTAATGGCAGCAAGCTAAATGTGGTTTGACGTTCGACTACCTCGCGGAACATGCCCCGCGTAAGCTCTCGGCCCTCCTTTCCAAACTTGCGGAAAACGTTGGAGTGGGGGCCAAGGGAAGGGAAACGAAGTTGAGCACGGCAGAAAACTAAGGTGGGTGATGAAATTAGCACATTTGCAGAAACAAGTTGGAATCAGCTTGCGCAAGACAATGGTAATCGGAGATAGCTGCAAGGGACCTTCGTCATGCAGTGCACATAAATGTAGGCTGATGGTTATGACGACGGCGTGCCTTTACCCATGCATCGCTTCCAAAGATGGCTGTAATGTAGACTGCAAGTTATGTTTTGTTGTCATCACAATCTATCACCGTCAGCAGCAGCCTAAATTTATCCAGTGCAGCATGAAGCTATTTCCCAACCGTCTCCAATTATCCGTGTCTCGCTTCAGCTGACGCGATCCTATGGCCTGCAATTTTCCTAATTTTGTTACAGCACCAAATTCTCTGCTGTCCTTGACTGCTTTTTTTTCCTTTCCTTAGCAGCGACCTTGTTAGATCACCCCTTATCTGCTCTACCTGCCAAATTCAATTCTTCATCTACGTAACATACAACGCAGGAAAGAATGAACGCAGGAAAGAATGATGAGGAAAGAATGAAGGAAACAATAACCTAAATCAAAGAGAAAACATGTGTACTCAGTCGTGTCGACTTACGTGCGTCCTTACGAAACATAATTTCGGCCCGTGGCTGCCAGTTGAAGCGTCAGCAACAGAAGGAAACGTTAACATTTCAAAAGCAAACAGTAATACACAATGGCAATGTTGTAAGAGCTGCATCCCGTTAGTAAATACACGCTCACCATGGAACAGGTGTGTATATTTCCTCACTCTTTTTCAAGCAACTCGGGAGGGCCGAGAAAATGTGAGATACTTTGATTGTTGTCGGGTGCCTTCGTCGTATCTGTGCGGTCACATTATTACTGTTGCTGTGGCCTCAAGTCATGGCTCATAGTTACGAGGGGGATTGACAATACTTTTCTTCTCTCCGTTCCTCCCCCTTCCCCTGCTCTTCAATGCAGTGTAGCCAACGGAACCATAACTCCGGTTAACCTCGCTGCCTTTCATTTCGTGCTTTTCTTTTTTTGCTCTCTCTCCCTCTATGTCTCCACATAAACCTATACATTTTTTAGTTTGCTATACGACGGCCACAAAAAGAGAACTTCCAGCAAACCAGCAAGAGCAGATTGCGTTAGAGACATGATATTATTTTATTGTCTTTTACTATAATTTATTCAGAAGGCAATAGCGCCTCAAAGTGCCCTTCGGGTTTTCAGCGCCCCCCCCCCCCCCCCCCCCGTTATTGCGATTCGATTATTACCCCCGCATACGGAAATGCATCTTGAAGGCCATGCTTGACTTGGTTTATATGACGTCTGGCATGAACGTGCCTAAGAATCGCATTGCGTTTCTTTCGGCGCGTTCGCGACAGGCACCGTTTAAATAAAGTCAAGCTAGTGCTTCAAGTTAAGATGCACTTCTGAATACGGGGGGCTTAGGTTCGGCTGGTCCACCACGCAAAACGCGAACGCGGGGCCCGGAGGCTCCGCTTCACACTTGATGCACGACAGAAAAGCCAATGAAAAAATGGCAGATAGATAGATAGATAGATAGATAGATAGATAGATAGATAGATAGATAGATAGATAGATAGATAGATAGATAGATAGATAGATAGATAGATAGATAGATAGATAGATAGATAGATAGATAGATAGATAGATAGATAGATAGATAGATAGATAGATAGATAGATAGATAGATAGATAGATAGATAGATAGATAGATAGATAGATAGATAGATAGATAGATAGATAGATAGATAGATAGATAGATAGATAGATAGATAGATAGATAGATAGATAGATAGATAGATAGATAGATAGATAGATAGATAGATAGATAGATAGATAGATAGATAGATAGATAGATAGATAGATAGATAGATAGATAGATAGATAGATAGATAGATAGATAGATAGATAGATAGATAGATAGATAGATAGATAGATAGATAGATAGATAGATAGATAGATAGATAGATAGATAGATAGATAGATAGATAGATAGATAGATAGATAGATAGATAGATAGATAGATAGATAGATAGATAGATAGATAGATAGATAGATAGATAGATAGATAGATAGATAGATAGATAGATAGATAGATAGATAGATAGATAGATAGATAGATAGATAGATAGATAGATAGATAGATAGATAGATAGATAGATAGATAGATAGATAGATAGATAGATAGATAGATAGATAGATAGATAGATAGATAGATAGATAGATAGATAGATAGATAGATAGATAGATAGATAGATAGATAGATAGATAGATAGATAGATAGATAGATAGATAGATAGATAGATAGATAGATAGATAGATAGATAGATAGATAGATAGATAGATAGATAGATAGATAGATAGATAGATAGATAGATAGATAGATAGATAGATAGATAGATAGATAGATAGATAGATAGATAGATAGATAGATAGATAGATAGATAGATAGATAGATAGATAGATAGATAGATAGATAGATAGATAGATAGATAGATAGATAGATAGATAGATAGATAGATAGATAGATAGATAGATAGATAGATAGATAGATAGATAGATAGATAGATAGATAGATAGATAGATAGATAGATAGATAGATAGATAGATAGATAGATAGATAGATAGATAGATAGATAGATAGATAGATAGATAGATAGATAGATAGATAGATAGATAGATAGATAGATAGATAGATAGATAGATAGATAGATAGATAGATAGATAGATAGATAGATAGATAGATAGATAGATAGATAGATAGATAGATAGATAGATAGATAGATAGATAGATAGATAGATAGATAGATAGATAGATAGATAGATAGATAGATAGATAGATAGATAGATAGATAGATAGATAGATAGATAGATAGATAGATAGATAGATAGATAGATAGATAGATAGATAGATAGATAGATAGATAGATAGATAGATAGATAGATAGATAGATAGATAGATAGATAGATAGATAGATAGATAGATAGATAGATAGATAGATAGATAGATAGATAGATAGATAGATTACTGAGATGGAAGGGAAAATATTAGAACAAGATGCATTTCGCGCAAGTAGGTGAAAGCATTGAATAGAAGCATATATGCGCGTGGGAGAAGTGAAGCGCAGAAACCGAGAACTTTGACATGTTAGAAAAAGGAGCATAGCGGTGAGGTGGGGGAAGTGCGGGGGTGTTAATGAAAAGTTCAGAGGCTGGCTGGCGAAACAAACGTGTGTGCGTGCGTGTGTGCATGCATGTGTGTGTGTGTGTGTGTGTGTTTGTGTGTGTGTGTGTGGGGGTGTGCGTCCGTGCATGTATGTGCGCATGTGTGTGCGCGTGTTTGTTTCTTTCTTTTTTCACGAGAAAAAGCTTCTATTATATGCGAATAGATTTCTTTACCTGCTGTTTCTATTCGTTGGTCACAGGTGACCGGATGGAAGAAAGGAGGAGCGCCGGAGGTCGGATATGGATAGTTCACTCGCTGATCGGTCCTCCCCGCAATCACAGAAAAATCTTAGCACTAGCACCTCTGTCACGAGTGGCGTCATTCTCAGAAAATCAGGCGTCGGCATTGGATACGGGAGAGCAGGAGAGTTGCGACGCGCGTTCGTCGCCGTGCGGCAACTGGCTCTTTGAGACGCACGTGCTCTCGCGCGAGAGCTTTGTGGCGCCCGAATGTTCTGATGCTGTGTTTAAGGCGAATTAGCTGACCTCAGTCCAGCAAACGAGCGCAGAATGAAGGACTGGTGCGCAGCTGTTGACATGCCATTGTCATCACACCATTGTCATCGCGCGCCGTCGTCGTCATCGCGCTGTCATATACCGTCTACAAAAAAAAACAAAAAGAAGTGTGGACGATAATCTGCCCCACAATCCTCAAACATGATTACCCAGGTCAGCGGAAGACTTCCGCAGAATCCATTTGCTTGCTTTGACAAACATCTTCTATGGTTCCAGCATCTATTCTACCAAGCGAATCTTCGAGAAAGTCCAAGAAGTTCCAGTCGTGGCTGTTCTTAATTTCAAAAGATGTTTATCGGTTTCATCCAAAGCAAGACACAGCATTTGAATCACCCAGAAAGCACGTCCGACACGTTCTATAACTTTTTTTTATGCGAAGACGTCAAGTGGCCCATTGCGCGAAAACGCCGGCGGCATCTGCGGCAGCGAAAAGGCGGCACCTACAACTTCCTATTGGCTGCGACGCCACGTCACAAGCGCGCTTTCACGAGCGCGGCTTGCGCGCTCGTGACGCAAGCTCGCGCTTTCCGGCTCGTGCAGCCCGTACCGCTATATGGAGTGCGAAGCATCTACATCGGCGGCGTCCGCAACCTGGCCGGTGCCGAAACGTGGCCGTCCACGGCAGTACACCGCAGACGAAGTAAGGGAGTGGAAGAACGCAGGAAAGACGAGCGACGAGGCAGCCAACGAAATTCACCATAGTCATCAACTCTCCCAACACCTGGTGGGCGCAACGAGCATTAACGCAAACGTTATTTACAGCGCAAAACTCGGAGGTCCGCTCAGCGGCGTTCAATAGGACATTAATGTTTTCGCATTCGCAACTCATAAGTGCTTAGGTGTCCTCGGATATCTTTGTTCTCGTTTTTCGTTGCTTTCTTTTCTTGTTTCACCCACTCACAGCTATCCAAGGCCATTTCTTTTCGAGGGGCTGCTCTTTTACAAGCTTCCTGTCCTGTGAGCAGCAGAACATTGCTTGTCCATCAGCGTGTCCTCCACGCATCGTTCGCCAACAAAAAAGCTGATGCCTGTGACTGAGTTCTACACGTAATGTCCTTACACACGTCCACCCTCCCCCTTCCTACCGCGAGCACCGAGGCGCCCTTCTTTCTCCCAGCTTTAGCTGTGCGCCAGGCTCAGTTTGCTTTTCTGATTTACTTGAAGTACAACATTTCCCTTTCTCTGCGCCTTTGTTTGAGGGCTTTACATATACGCCCCCGCCTCGGGGCTGTTCTTTCTGTGCTTGTCTTGAAAACGTGGACATCAAAAGAAAGGCATAGACATTACTTTGTTTTTTGACGAACTATAATATGGCTCTGCCCAAAGTGAGCGGCGTTCGCCCTCTTTCTAGTCACGTGCAAAGCCTCCAGCTTTCTTCAGTCACCTTTTCCGAGAAATATTCTGCGACTTTGCTCTCAAGTTCGACTCACGTCACGGACTCTCGTGAGTTGCATAGCAAGCGAAACGGTTCTGCAAAGACGTTGCTGTTGGTGGTGGTTGTGGTGGTGTTTTTGGAGAGAACAAAAGAGCCAAGGTCTAAACAGAAATTGAGACGCTAAGTACGAAGTTATTCCTTGAGGATGTCCTTTAGTCAGAACGCGTAAAACATACTTGCTCCCGCGTATTCGTAAATTTGAGTTGTCTCCAATTTACCGGATTGCTATTATTATATTATTTTATTTATTTTGTAATTATTTTGCTGTTGTGAAAAAATATATACACTTGACAGGAAAGGGAAAGCTGGGAGTGGGCTGGCAACTGCCACCAGGAGAGGCACCACTCCTGCCTACTCTTCAAAGAGATTGAAGTAGAGAAATATCTCCAAACCAGCCTGAATCTATCTCCGTCTGTAGTTAAAGCAGTAATCGTAGCTCACATGTATTTCGAGGCGTGTGCCATTTGTGGATCTATGTTCGCCGGCACCCATCAATTCTAATTCCTGATAACTCTTCCGAGGTGCACATTCCATCACGACAGTCCTATTTCCAACAGATAGGCTCTTGTGCCGGGGCATCATTGGTCACCGTAAAGAACGACCCGTCAAAAACTACTTTAGAACATTTCAAGTGACACGTCACAGAATAAAGTTGTGCATAATGATTCACAACATAAAAGCCGTTTTCTGACAGCCAGTCATCGTGCTCCGAAGAAAGTGTGAAGATTGTAAATTTCATTTGCACACGTGGTCTGATTCTTTAACTATGACATGTAAAGAAAAAGCAGAAAGCATTAATGCAACCTAGTGAAAGTGGCTGTCAGAGCAAGTTGAGTCATAAAACATTTTTAGAGCACAGCTCTTAGGCGGCCGATCCTGCGTTATGCGTCGGCATGCCTCGGCATGCCTCGGCGTTGTACCTCGGCGTAACCGAGCGAACGTGCACGGCGAAGGATGAAACGATGCACGCGGAGCGCAGCGAGGGACGACATACGGCGAGAGAGAGAAGAGGGCGTGACGAGGAAACCGGAGGAGGAGGGTGCAGCGAAAGCATGAGGAGGAAAGAGGAGGAAGCCACCAGATGACGCCATCCGCGCTTCCACGGCCGCCGCGGCAGTGGCCATGCGGGGCAAAGAAAAAAGAAAAAGAAGGCTCGCCTTCGCGCATAGCTTTCGTCGCAATAGAGATTTTTAGATCAGGGGACGCAAGCGGCTTATGTACGCAGGAACTAGGAGCCACGGTAGTGCGCATGCGCAGACCCAAAGCTCTCCCATGACTCGGAAGACCATAAAAAGCCATCCTCCCTTAGGCGAATGCAGAAAGCTGAACCATGAAATTAAGAAATAAGCCGAGATAAGATGGATTCGGCTATAGACGGGGAGTACTAATTGTCTTGTCAGTTTGATATCATTTTCAATTTGTTATCTTAAAGACTCTCTCACTACATAAGGATTTGGCTCGTAAAGGAAATTAATCTCTTGTTAAAATCATCTTTGTTTGTCTGCATAGCACCAAGTACTGGGAGTTCTTCAACGAGACCAGATGATCTGGTTATGGCGGAGTTATCGCAGGGAATGCTGCTCTAATCTACAGTTGTGAGAGAGAGATATCAACAAACGCGGCTCTGTATCAAACGGCTACACGACCCCCCCCCCCCCCCATCCCCCAACTTACAATACGTTTTTTATATTTTTTTTCATGTTTCTGTATGATTAAACTGATATAGACGAATTTGTCGCCAAATTTTTTTTAGCTTTCTGATCTTTTATTTTATTTTCCAAATTTACAAAGGGTACAGAGCGGGGAATAAAAGAAAGCAAACAGCCATGCACAAGCACCCACTTCTCAGCGAGTTGGATAGGATTATTGTCAAGACAGCGCCCAATCTTTTATGGCAAGGCATATGCTTTTCTTTTTCTGATTCATTAGCCAACCTAAAGATCAACTGCAAATACGGTGACATTTTTCGCTGATCTTTGCTGGTTTGCGATGTGCTACAAGCCAGAACCGAGTATACGAAAGAAATCAAAGCCAACACATTCCAAACAGAACCACGGTCACAGCTTATCCGACAAGAAGTGCAACGAAGTTTGGAGCAACCAATCGGATTGCAGCTGAGCTCATCAGAGGTTGTGCACCGGACCGGCGGTGGCCGAAAATCGGATCGTCAAAAACTTTCCTGAATCTGAGGCACAGATTATCCGAAGTTCCTGCTGCGAAGTTTACAGAGGTCCAACTTTACCGAAAACCGCCGTATTTCGGTCGTAAATCCTCGCCGGCACGGACAGTTGGTTTGACGAATGGTCCTGGCGAAACTGTAAGCCGCCGCATACATTGCGGCGACCAGTCACCGTATCCGGCACTTCCCATATCCTGTCTCACAAAAATTATTCCACGTTGTGGAAAGGAAGCCTGCTCAAGCAGGCAATAGGGTGCAGAAAATCGCGATGCTGAACTCGGACATCTCTTCCCACGAATGTACGTATCCTATCCCTCGAGAGTCATCAGTGTTAAGCGCTTCCTCCGTTGAATCGCATGCAACCGCGAAGGTCCTGCGAAGTATGCCCACCAGCTGACGTGTTTTCGTACAGCCACTAGCTTCTGCAGATATCCCCGCTGTTTACGTTGCGAAGTGCGAATGCGTCCTTTGTGAACTGTTCGGAGCAGGCAGAAGCAGAAGGCGGGTCCTGTAGTATCTTGCAAAAGCTTATAGGCAGACACATACGCACGCTCACACCAGTCCAGCGCACATTAATGGCGACGCCCGCGGGTTTCTCGTTGGAGAGACCTACACTGAGAAACGTCGCAATTACTCGAAAAAAAAAATTAATATGCATGTGGTACACGCCCTTCATAGCCATAAACACTTCAACCACCTTGCTACACCACGGGTGCACAATTCGAATTCACTAATGCAGTGTGATGCAATAAACGGCTGGTCTGCGGTTGGGCTTAACGATGCGGCAATTGGATCGCAGAAGACGACTTCTGGTTTAACTTCGTACGAAAACTAGCCGAGAAATTTTACAGGCTGCAAAGTGCATGTGGGCAACCGCACGGGTGTGCACAGATGTACACCGACCACCCCGTCATACTTACAGCTACGGCGCAACACATACCAGCTGTGCGTGCCCCATATGCTGCAGGTTGCAATGGTTAGGTGACTTTCGCTCACTCATTCTTGGAAAGCGCTCGCGGCTGTCAGTCACATGGCCAAGAATACTTATATTCCCCAATTATTTAGCGGAATAGTACATTCCCTGCACTCCTACAGACGACAGTCGCAAAGTCGAGCACATTGTTCCACGCCCATGGACACAAAGGTATGACTCCTTTGCAGCGACGTTCTGTCGTACGACGATCATCGAGTCGATGGTCTCGCGGTATTGTTAAGATCTGAACAACTTATATTTGCAATGTAAGAGACAGGTCCTATAGTATCTTACTTCAAATTGTGCCTGTTGCAGCATTTGATGTGATTCACTTAACGCTGTTTTATACGGGCTTTTTCGCGTTTTTCTTCCTGTTGAAGCTTCATTTATTCTTCATTCTGAAAAGTGTATCGCGGCGCCAGCACTGTATGAAGTTTCGCAGTTCCGCAGTTTCCATGAGCTGGAGCTTTCATTCTCGAAATAAAGACAAACAAGCTCTTCTCTCGATCCTCTTCCCTGCCTCTCACTTTACTGATATTAACTACAGTTTACACAAAAATATCAAGGCCAAATCGCAACGATAGTTAGTTTGATCGAAGCTTCGCAGTATTTAGACTGCCACTCAATACAGCGGCGCATAAGTACGTTCGTTCGGAAATGAAGGCACGTGTAAAAAATGGAACACAATTTTTCTCCCAAATTTCGCATTGAAGCGCGACACAAATAAAATAAAATACGCAAGACATCGGCGTTCACGCAATGAGAGGTAATTGCAGAGACACCGAATTGTAGCTGCATTCGGGACTCCTTTCTCCTCGCTAGCATGTTAAGCAAATGAATCCATTCATTAGGACTGCACTTTTCTTGCAATGATCCCGGTGCGAACACCATTACCGCTGCGAAACGGCGAGAACTCGAGCTAGACTAGGCACGCCACTTGCGAAGGAATCTCGGCGCCCTGATAAACTCATTAGCAACTCGCTAGGCGGCAAACGGCGCAACTGCAGCTACCATCAGGAAGAGAAACAAGAGAGCATTCGCAATTCAACGACCGCAGAGATCTGAGTCCAACGGCGCACGCTAAATTAGCTATACAGCTTTTCTCCATCCGTACGTTCTTTACCTACTCCTTTCTGAATGTTTTCCAGTTTAAATGTTTCGAATTTTCCGTTCTCCTTCACCTGTCACACCGTAAACTAATTTACACCTTTAAAAGTGAGAAAGGGTGTAAATGTGTCTATAACTCAGACCTTTAGGGTGTGATTTATATAACTCAGACCATAAAGGCGTGGGTTGTGGACATATTTACATCCTTTATCACTTTTAAGGGTGTAAATTATTTTACAGTGCACCGACCTTTCTGCACTGAGCGCGGCACAGTAGTGGAGCAGCAGAGACACTATCTAGTTCGGCTTCAAATCACTGCCTGTGCTATCGTCGCACTTTTTTGTGAATTAGGAGGTTGTAAAGGGAAACTTCTGTTCCCCCGTGGGCTCTCAATAAAGGTAAACCCCAAAGACATAAATACTAACTTAAGCTAGCTTGGAAACTCAAAAGCTGCGGAATACTAAGCAGGTTATATCTTAACGCCAGCAGGGTCGTAGTCAGCCGGAAAAGATGAAAAAAGAAAACAGGCGGGAATGCCATCTTGAAAATCCCATCGATTATTTTTGTCTATGTCGCATTGAGTAAGTGATAAGACTAGCCCGACTTCATAAGACTAGTCGGACGTGACGACATGACACGTTTTGAGTTACCGGTAAATCACTCAGCACGTTGAATGAGCATATAACACAGCGAGTTTCGCTGCGTTATCTCTTATCCCTTTTCGCTCATGACGCAATATTTTGATCCAAAAGTGCCTTCGCAGTGGTCCATTTCAATGACATTGCATCTACTATTGTACTTCATTATCCACTTAACAATATAGTAGTTGTGCGAACGTGGGAAACAGTAATTGCAAGTATGTTCCGTTTTGTCTGCATCGAACAATAGAAAATAGCGTCAGTTATAAGGTTGATAGCCCGATCAAACATCAGCTCTTGTTCAATCAATCGCTTGCACTGATTTATATCTACAACACTTAAAAAGCAAAAATTGGGAACCGACCTAGTCTGTGAAGGTGGAATGCCAGCTAAGCTGTCGTTGTGCTCCCAAATTCGCCCCCAATCCATGGTGTGAATATGGTTGGCCAGCAAAGCCAAACGAATGTACGAAGCAACACACCGATTGACCGAGACTCAGTCCTAAGGAGTGCACGAAACAAAACACTTTTTCATTCTTAAAAAAGTTTTTGTGCGCGAACAAAGAGGGACGAAGAAAAAAAGCAACACAAGGACGAGCGCTTAAGCGCTCGTCCTTGTGACAAACATGGGGCTGTCCATTTCCCTCCCGTAGAAACCTATTTATGAAATTATGAAACAAATTATGAAAATTAACTGAAACTCGGCGTAATGATAAAGTTGTCTTAGCGACCAATTGTCATATAATTATGGGGGATAGTTTTCATAAAACAAAAGTGACGATAGGTACGCACACACGTTCTCATATCACCTCTGTTATTAAATGCGTAAGCATTTCTTGCCCACCTAACGAGAAATTTGTCCGTCATGTAAGCCGATGAATGGCTCATACACCCTTAAGCAATGGCTCACACCCCCGTAAGCAAACAAAAAAAGTTATTATCAACCTAAGAGTCTACTGATCTTGAAAATGGTGCCTATTGATAAATAATTTACTGACCATGCATATTCGAGTGGTGAGACGTATAAGCTTTTGCACGGAATGAAGCAATTTTGCATCAAAGTCGGGAGCTGAGTTTTTGCACACGCAGATTTGTTGAAGGGCACGAAAAATCCACGGTATCCTAGCATTAACAGCTTCGCTCCGAAAAACAAGAAGAAATAGCCAATTTTACATTATTAGCCAGAAATTTCTAGTTCCGCGCAATCGACGCATGCGATGAATTGGAATCAACGCTGTGAATGCAGCACTTAGACAACTATGAGCCTATTTTACCTATTATGCTAGTGCAGATGTTTAATTCTCCCCCCTTGGCTGTCTATGGCCTTGTTGCTGATGGCCTAAAGCAATGGATGCTCTAATAATTCTGCTGATACAGACAACAGACAACTTGAACGAAACAATGGTCCCCAGAAAAGCTCCCGTAGAACTCCGAGACAGTATCTTTATGAAGAGAACTTATTTAAGTTACCACGACCTCAACATTTTATGCATAATGCAGTAAAAAGATACGCCTGCCTTCTCTCCAGAAACCCTGGGGGGAATGCAATTGGTACAGCAACGTAGAGCGCCGGTGACATCGCGCGAATACTCCCTACTGCATATAACGGTCATGTGACTTCAGGTCAATCTACGTTCCGCGTTCAGAGCATTAAGAGAAGGACCAGAAGTTGACACCGTCCACGTTCAGCCATAACGCGCCTTACCACCCGTAATCCTCACGTATCGAAAGGTCAGAAGAGTGTGCCTCTGATGCCCACGGGTTAATCATGGTTGGGAAGCTGTGGCAACAACAGATCAGCGACGTCCGGCGAGGCACTTAACGGCATCGCTACCTCGCTAGCACGAGAAGGACCAATCACGGGCCGCCGCTGTCGCGCCAGTTCCTCGTCGCCAGAAGTGATCGCGGCACCGGATGTGGCCGTCCCGTCCACTCCATCTTGTTCTGAGCGGCCCCGGTGGACCCCACCACGCGATAATGAAAGTTCCCGATGCGAGTCTATGGCGAAATATCCGCTTCTCTGGATGTTTACTTAGCGGTACGCCCACCAGGTATATAGGATGTCTGGCGCCACATGCGTAATTTTTTCTCCGCCAGATCGACGCTATCGGGGAAGCGTTGGCACCATGTCTGACGGACTTCCCAAAGTAATAAGAGAGTCCCGTACTGTGCGTCCTACAGCGTGCACGAAGTCTCTCCCTCTCTCCCTGTTTTCCCTCCTTCTATGCCCCTTTCTTTTCCTCCTTCCCTTACTATTCGCGTAGGGTAGTAAACCGGAGGGTCATATGGCTGATCTTCCTACATTGCTTGCCCTTGTTCTCTCTCTCTCTTTTTCTACTCAGCCCCGTTATAACCGAAAAACTACGAGATTTCTTTGAGAAAGATAAGGGGCTGAATTCACAAACATTTTTAGTTCGTAAAGGCTCTTTACTTGGCTGGCAACCTTTGCTAATATCTTGTCTAACATCGGGATTGCGTATACTTCTATATTGCAAAGAAATATAGTGCAAGAGGTTTTGTGAATGAGGGCCTCGTTTCTTCTTAAAGCGGCCCCGCAACAGCCGCTTTCGCTCTCTCCTGTTTTTTGGGTGCGATATTTCATCGGCAAGCTTAAGTGCTTGATTGCGCAGGCGATAGTAAATGGCGAAATACTGAAACTATTACTCGTGCAAGCTCGGCCTCGTGTGCATGTTGTACATTGCACGACGACACCGGCCACGTGTTGCCGAACTGGTTCTCTCTATTGGCCCCTGCAAACATAGCGCTGGGCTACGACCCGTTGCCCCGCGGAACGATACTTGAACAATAGCTACTGACCATAGAGTGATAGCTTTCATTGTTGCGAAGTACTTCTTTTTTTAGTGTGGAGACGCGTTCAGAATATTTGGCGCGATTTTGTGTATACAATGACTCGCTTTTGTTGTTGTTTTGTCTTTTTCCCTTCTCTTTCTCTCTTTCTCGTGATGATGTGTTGGAGTCAGCGCGTGCTGAAGTATCCTTCTAATATTATATATTAATTGTACTAGCAGCCAACATATATTTGTGTTTCGACAAAAGAAATGAAATAGTCGGAAGCAAACCGCTTTTAATGTCTCTGATTGAACCTCAGTTAACAGGGCCTACATGTACCACTGGTAGACTCTTTGGCTGCTCAAGGCCCTGCATTGGCATGCGCGCAGAGTTAAAAAAAACGCATACAAGCACTACGTTTTCTACGATGTCGTAACCCGCCGTGGTTGCTTAGTAGCTGTGCTGTCGGGCTGCTAAGCACGAGGCCGCGGAATCGAATACCGGCCACGGCGGCCGCATGTCGATGGGGGCGAAATACGAAAACACCCGCGTAGTTAGATTTAGGTGCACGTTAAAGAACCCCAGGTGGTCCAAATTTCCGGAGTCCCCCACTACGGGGTGCCTCATAATCAGATTGTGGTTTTGGCCAATAACATCCCATAGATCAATTTTTAATTAGTGAATTACATGCGCACAGAAGGGCAATGACGACAGGAGCTGGACAGAAAGGGAGTGAGTGAATGAGTAAAGACTTTATTTGAAAACAAGGTATTGACGGATGACCTTGTTGTTAGGCAGCCACGAGCCCCTGGGCCCGGGCGGATTCTTCAGCTCTCTTGATGACCTTGGCCTGCAGGTCTGGGTCGGAGCTGAACAACACGGCCTCCTACTGCTCAGTATTATTTATTGCGTGAATTGTGTGATTTTCGGCTGGGCACCACCACATAATATGGAACAGATCCGCTTTTTTCTTACAATGCTTACATGCATTAGGGTATTGGTCCGGGTAGTAGTAGTGATAGGCTACGGGGTTGGGGTAGGTGTTCGTCTGAAGTCGTCTCCAAGCTACTTCTTGTCGCTTGTTAAGCGATTTGTGTGCTGGCGGGTACACTGCCCTGGCTAACCTGTAGTGCTGAGTTGTTTCCTGGTAACTGACCATGCGATCCCTCTCTGATCCTAGCGTGAGCCGTCCGGGTGCTCGGTTGGCGAGTCCTCGAGCGGCGGTGTGGGCGGCATCATTGCCGAATAGGGAGGAGTGTGCTGGTGCCCAAATGATCTGGATTGGTCGTGGGTGTTGGTTAATGTCTACTATGTGTTTTACGGGAGCCGAGACCCGACCTTTCACAAAATTGCGTACTGCTTCTCTGGAATCGCTAATAATGTAATGACAATGTGTGGAGGCTATTGCAAGAGCGATAGCCGCCTCTTCCGCTGTTTCGGAGCTTCTGGTGCGAATTGAACCACCAGTGCGTAATTGACCTGAGGAGTCCACCACTGAAAGGGACATACATTTGTGTTCTATGTATTCTGCTGGCCACGGCGGCCGCATTTCGATGGGGGCGAAATGCGAAAACACCCGTGTACTTAGATTTAGGTGCACGTTAAAGAACCCCAGGTGGTCGAAATTTCCGGAGTTCCCCACTACGGCGTGCCTCATAATCAGGAAGTGGTTTTGGCACGTAAAACCCATAATTAAAAAAAATGTATTCTGCTGCGTCGACATAGACTACGTCTTTGAAGGCGTGGAATTTCTGATGTAGGGCAGAAGGTACAGTACTCACTGATTGAAACGCGATACCCCGAGCGCGCTGTTGTCGGCTCTTTCTTGCGATACCGGTAGTCTTAGGGACCACCAAGTTGATTAACTTTATATAACATGAAAGCGAAAGTTTTTGAGATGCACTGATGCTGCCCCTCCGTCAATCACCCAGCGCTCACCGGTGATGCAAATAAACTTCAGTGGCGATTTAACGGTGAATGCGAGAGAAATGCGTGAGCAGTACGTCGCACCTCTTTGAGGTCCAGGATCTATGATTTAAACCACCGTCACCGATTGCAAAGCGTTGTTCAGGAGCTCACTCGACACACGTCCCGCCTCTTGGAGGAGCGAAGCGCGCATCACACCTGACGGTGGATCGGAGCAGACTACCATTAGTTGTGTGTGTATATATATATATATATATATATATATATATATATATATATATATATATATATATATATATATATATATATATATATATATATATATATATATATATATATATATATATATATATATATATATGTATATGTATATATATATATATATATACTCAAGGTGTTTCAGCGGGCGCTTTCAAAAATTCTAAAAGGTTAATTGCTTGTAGCAGATAGCACAGTTTTTTTCATGACGTGGTCTACTCGAAACTTGAAACGATGGACAAAACTTCTTGCACTTCTTGGACTTCTTGCAATACTTTTGAAATGCATACTCGACTAATTAATAAAAATCCACTAATTGACTTTTCGATCAATTACCTGATGAGCCATATTGCAATTGACAAATTCTAGCCGTGGAATTCGCCAGGCGGATGCACTTGGAAGGAATTGTGCGGATGACACCAGCTTCGAGATAATAATTGCCCAACTTTGCGGAGAAATGCGTTGGCGTTCCAGTTACTTTTGTGCTTGAATGCATAAAACGTCGTTTTATGCATTCATGCACAAAAGTAACTAAAACTGGGATATGTATGTATACATATACCATTTTTCGCACAGACACTGTGGAATGGTTCTGAGGGAAACGCCGCAGTGATAACACACTAACACGCACGCCCCACACTACGGCTTAGACGCTGCAAGCGCCTGTTTACTTAGGAGGGATCCTGAGACCATAGAGATCTACAGGTTTTCCCGCTCAATTTAATCCAAGCGCCAGTCAATTTAATCCGAGCGCCAGTCAATTTAATCTAAGCGCCAGTCAATTTAATCCAAGTGCCAGTGATTTTAATCCGAGCGCCACTCAATTTAATCCAAACGCCATTCAATTTAATCCAAACGCCAGCCGAAATAATCCAAACGCCAGTGAATTTAATCCAGGCACAACGGAATTCAAGAACCTTTGGATTGCAAAAAATTATCAAAATTTGCGAACATATTATGAGTTAACACCTTGAACTTGAAAGAGCAGGGAAGTAGACCAGTAGCTATCCTGCCACGGGACTAATGACAACTTTTGGAGGTTTTGAAGCGAAATGTTTCGCTACGCTAGTCAACACCGTGCATGGAGCGAGCCGGCGTATGTCGGAATTGGCTCCGTAAGCATGTTTGGAGTTGAATTGGCTCCGTGAGCGTGTTCGGAGTTGAATTGGCTCCGTGAGCGTGTTCGGAGGGGAATTGGCTCCGTGAGCGTGTTCGGAGGTGAATTGGCTCCGTGAGCGTGTTCGGAGTCGGCGCAGGCGGCCACTGCCGCGCGCTATGCGTCATCGTTTCAGTTCGCCGCAAGCGCGTGTTTATCGCAGAGGCCGACTATATAACCGCTTGCCAGAGAATAGGCGTGCGCATTCAACATGGAACAAGACGAGAGTGATACTACCGATACAGAGAGCTGTGTTTATGGCTGTACAGAAATCGCAAGAGACTGTGCCCAGCAATGATGAATAAAGAAGTTTAATAATCCTGCATAACTTATGGTATATATCATTGATAAGCAATTTGCATAACTACACAAGGCACACGTGTAGCATAACCATAAGCTAACCAAAGCATATCCATAAGTGAAACCGTAAGCATAACCATAGGCTAAATCATAGAGCTTATCCATAAGCTGAACCCCATGCATATCCATAACTTAAACCATAAGCATATCCATAAGTAAAACCGTAAGCATATCCATAGGCTAAATCATAAAGCATAACCATAAGCTAAATCTTAGAGCATAACCATAAGCTAAACCATGAGCATCACCGAACCTTTTCGATTCGAGATATCCAGGCTTAACCTTAGCTAAGCCCCAGGCAATTTTCTTATTTTCTACTTCGTTATGAGAGCGACACAGAAGATGAACATTCTCCAAATTGAGAGGAAACGTCAGCATGAGTACGTCGAGTTAACGGTACGCATGCGATTTGGTCATGGCTATCATACGAAAGAATAAAGGTTGATTCGATGATAATCACTGGGCCCTCGCCGGGAGGCTTCGGTCGCTAGCGAACACTATTCACTATTCTACTGCGATATCCGCAGCCTCCAATCAAACACCTTGTCATCGGTACCGCTAAAACAGTCATGAATACCATTTAATTGCATAACTGATAAGGTCGAGTCACTAGTGATCACAAGTGAAATACAATGCGCAGTTCGGGGTTCTTGGTGTTTTGCGCAACATAAGGTCATATGCATTGAATGAAATACGATGAAACGAGTTGCCCACTATGCCTACTATAAACTCGTATACTTAAGTCATTGGCGAATATTATTCACTTATTTTACTATCCCTGAGGCAGCTTTCCTTCGTGAGTGCCGTCAGTAGTATCAATGAAGTTGTAGCACGATGGAGCACTTTTGCGTTACCACTGCCAACTGATGCCGCCGAGTTTTTAGCCATCACTAGTGATACGCTCACTGCGATGTTCTCGAATTTTCATGCAGAATAGCGTCATAGATATGAAATTAAATGTAATTCAGACGGCTATTCACTAACTATAATTTGATAACTATAGGAAATATCAAGATTGATTCCCTCTAGTGATGAAGAATCACTTTGTGTAGTTTGATGGTCACAGCCATCATTCATGCACGCCGTCAATGGTATAAATGAAAGTGTCAGGAAATGAGAGTTTTAATCAATCAACATTGCTAATTGACATCGCAGAGCCATTAATGGTCACTAGCGATAACCTCTGTTCGGTGTTCTTGCACTTTTATGCTGCATAGCGTCAGGCATGTCAAATGGTAAGTAATTCAAACGATGATTCAAGATTAATAACCTGGAGATGATAAGAATTAGCCACTAGTAATCACGAATCACTTTGTTATGACAGCGGTAGCCACCATTCGTTCATTTTGCCACAGGTATTGAATGGTTTTCCCTAATTACTTTCCTCTGAGATTTCTGATGGGATCGAATTACTGGGGGTCATTGGTGACTACGTTCACTTTAATTGTCTCGACTGCTCACCAATCACAGCTTCATGGACATAAAATGAAAAGTTTCTCAAAAGGTGATTAAGTTATCACAATTATGAAATGAGAAGATTGGGCCAGTAGTAAATATCAATAATTTTTTACCATTACAGCGTCTACTTGTACGCGCTGCAATTGAGTAAAGTTTCAATAAACCAGCAATATTTCGAAGAATAGAAAGAACATCAGCGAGTCATTAGCAATAAATAGTGATTTTGCACAGTTCTGTTTGCCGGGTATATACAATTCTTCACTGTAACGGCATCTCAAGAAAAGTCATTAGCAGCGTAATTAGACTATACTGTGTAGGATCTCATATGGTTTAGTCCCTGGAGATGACAGATCACATCACATTTCCCGTACGTCGCATATATATAAACTTCGGTTATACGCTATGAAGTGAACAGGGCGTTCACGGTGCTTTACAATGCGTATGGAAGCTGTGATGCGTACAGAACGTTTTCGCAGGTCTGATACGTTCAGAGAAAGGCGGCTTATTTGACGGTTTGCTGTTCTAACAAATTCCTTGAAAATGCGAATGATGTGAATTAGTAAAAAGGGCGGCGACAAACGACGAAACGCCCAAAAGGACTGGAATGGACACATAATTGCACAAAATGCAATCTGCAAGAACGGCTTTACAATAATTTAAAAGAAAGCATCAAGCCTCTTGAGAAGCAAGCGTACCTGCGTGCACTACAATTTGTGTTTTGTTTTCCTTCACTTAAAGAGGGCCGTACTAATAACAGGGTAAATGATAAATGCCTAGAACGGTTGCATTTGTTTTGCTTCGACGTGTTTCAGTGTACATTATTCCTTTCAGGGAGAGCTTAATTTGTATATATGGCCTTGCTTATCGTCATATCTCTCAGTCATTGCTTGTGTACATTAGTCAGGTCCATCGTAGGGGATGCTTTCTTCTTGCCAATATTCCTGTATAATTCTGTTCACTGTGTGCGTCCGCTGGATGCACGCTTGTGAAGCACAGGCCAGGCGTTCCTGAGCTTCATCGATGGCTGACAAAAGTGGCGAATCTTGAACTGCGGGAAAGCTTACTCTCGCGACCGCCATAAGCCTGCCACTTTCGTGTTTCGACTTTAAGAAGCCCTTCGAATGGCCACAATGAATTTTCCCGTTAGTATCACAGTTTCGCTCCCGGTCTTTGCCATATGCTACTGGCTAGGCAAAAGTAAGACCATGCCTATATACTATGGGCTCGCAAGAAGTTAGGAGGGTTTTGGAAAAGCTAGACTTCCGAGCATCAAAGTACTTTGATGTCGTAGAGAAAAAGTTCAAAGTAATTTTTATTCATCAGCCTAATAATTTCTGCTAACGCGTCAAGTGATTCTCATCGAATCAACCTTTATTCTTTCGTTTGATAGTCATGACCAAATTGCATGTGTACCATTAACTCGACGTACTCATGCTGACGTTTCCTCTCAATTAATTTTGAGAATGTTCATCTTCTGTGTGGCTCTCATAATGACGTAGAAAATAAGAAAATTGGCTGGGGCTTAGCTAAGGTTAAGCCTGGATATCTCGAATCGAAAAGGTTCAGTGATGCTTATGGTTTAGCTTATGGTTATGCTTTAAGATTTAGCTTATGGTTATGCTCTATGATTTAGCCTATGGATATGCTTACGGTTTCACTTATGGATATGCTTTGGTTAGCTTATGGTTATGCTACACGTGGGCTATGTGCAGTTATGCAAATTGCTTATCAATGATATATACCATAAGTTATGCAGGATTATTAAACTTCTTTATTCATCATTGTTGGGCACAGTGTCTTGCGATTTCTGTACAGCCATAAACACAGCTCTCTGTATCGGTAGTATCACTCTCGTCTTCTTCCATGTTGAATGCGCACGCCCATTCTCTGGCAAGCGGTTATATAGTCGGCCTCTGCGATAAACACGCGCTTGCGGCGAACTGAAACGATGACGCATAGCGCGCGGCAGTGGCCGCCTGCGCCGACTCCGAACACGCTCACGGAGCCAATTCGACTCCGAACACGCTCACGGAGCCAATTCGACTCCGAACATGCTTACGGAGCCAATTCCGACATACGCCGGCTCGCTCCATGCACGGTGTTGACTAGCGTAGCGAAACTTTTCGCTTCAAAACCTCCAAAAGTTGTCGTTAGTCCCGTGGCAGGATAGCTACTGGTCTACTTCCCTGCTCTTTCAAGTTCAAGGTGTTAACTCATAATATGTTCGCAAATTTTGATAATTTTTTGAAATCCAAAGGTTCTTGAATTCCGTTGTGCCTGGATTAAATTCACTGGCGTTTGGATTATTTCGGCTGGCGTTTGGATTAAATTGAGTGGCGTTTGGATTAAATTGAGCGGCGCTCGGATTAAAATCACTGGCACTTGGATTAAATTGACTGGCGCTTAGATTAAATTGACTGGCGCTCGGATTAAATTGACTGGCGCTTGGATTAAATTGAGCGGGAAAACCTGTAGTTGCGAGACACCCGGCCCCAGACTTTAAGCAAAATGCATGGGATTTTCTTACCGCGCAATATCAGATCAAAGCTTTCCGTGAGCACTAGGGCGCGATGGTCAAGACGCGTATACAGCAAGCGCGACACCGGGAAAGCACCATTTGTCAGCCGAGACCCTCACGGCTGTCTGTAAAAGCGCGAAGTCAGTTTCGCACAGGTTACGCGACGAACTTTCGCAAGTCCGATGGCTACAGCGGCACAAGAGATACCTGACCACCGCGCTCGCCGCATCGGTTGTATGCCAGCACGCCGAGCGAAAATGGCCGGCCCGTGCACAACTATAAAACTCAGAAAACGGTGAAGCACTGCGCCGGCTACTGTCAGGTGCGAGCTGATCAGTGTCATACTTCGAATAGTTGTTGGCAGCTGTGTAAACAACCCCAAATTGGCTCACGTGCACTGTCTGCCATACTAGTACCTATAGGTTCGTTAAGCGGCCAGAGAACACGCGCTGACATTTCAAGCAGATTCAGAACCTTACAGGCCCCAATTTTAAGCGTTGTGGTTTGTGCAGGTTGGTACTGCTACCTAGATAAAGTGGTACAATTTCAAGGACCTCGATTAGCAGTTTGTGTGCCAGATCAGTTCCAGAGCAGGTACTGTCGACTTGTAATATGAAACTATTGGAAAGGTGGCGCGGCAGCCAGTAACGAACAGAAAACTCTAATGAAAAGCATTGCGAGTTCGGTACAAGCTGTAAAGCTTCGTCTCCTTATTGCATGATTGCGGCTACAGCCTCCACAACGCTGCATGCAATTGGTCAGGCGGGGCATGCTGCTGGCGAACCCACCGCCAGCCACGTTAAATAGTGCAAAATGCCCGCTAGGGCCAGACTACTTAGATTGAACGAAGAAGAACTGCGATTAACCCTGACAGGAACAAACGTGGTCGGTTTAAGCGCATCACGTCGGCTGTTCATTGGAACCCATCTGATCTCGCAGTGGTGCCGACATAGTACCCGGATGCCTTTGGGCACGCTTCCCCCCAGGGGAGCCATGAGGCACGGCAAATGAAAATGAATAGTCGCTCGCGCAAACACCGCTCCGCCGCAATGCCTCAAACGGGTGGCTCGCTGAAAGAACAATAAACGCAGCCCGCGAAGCATACATCACGTCGTCGCTTTGACGGCAGTAAAATTGAAAACCGCTGCAGCCGACATGGAAAGGAAGCGAGTAGGCCGGCGGCTGGCTAGGGCGCGGGCGCGCTGTTCATTGCGATGTCGCGGAGCTGTCAGCTCGAATAAAGGCGAAAAGCTGGTTGCATTTCCTCGGGCCCTACTACGTTCTTTCCTTTTTTTAACACCTCTCACGTCCATTTTTCTTCCGAGGCATGAAAATTTCGTGTAGGAGCACAAGAAGGCCGTACATCGAAGTCGGAAAATCTAGCACGCCTCTCTTTGCGTATCCAAGTAAATGACTGGTTAAATTAGCTTAAAATATGAATTCGCCTTTTTACAAACTTTTCTGTTAAAGATTAGCAGCAATGGAAAAACAGAAATGTACAGTAGACATGTGCTCACGGCGATATTCGTTGTTTATAGTCACAGTGCGATAGCTAGAGTGTTATTGTTGCTGTTTATCAATTAGCCGAGCGGCTTCTGTTCTGTTTTCTGCCTTTCTTGCTTTACCACTTTGGCTGAACTTGTGTTCTAATGAGGTAACTAAGCGTGAACTGGTTTTGTGGAGGTTAAAATTTATGAACTGTTCTCCTGAGTTCTCTTCGAAATGTTTTTTCAGCCGCCCTTACCAACGCTACCTAGTTAGCTAGCTAGCTGGATAGATAGATAGATAGATAGATAGATAGATAGATAGATAGATAGATAGATAGATAGATAGATAGATAGATAGATAGATAGATAGATAGATAGATAGATAGATAGATAGATAGATAGATAGATAGATAGATAGATAGATAGATAGATAGATAGATAGATAGATAGATAGATAGATAGATAGATAGATAGATAGATAGATAGATAGATAGATAGATAGATAGATAGATAGATAGATAGATAGATAGATAGATAGATAGATAGATAGATAGATAGATAGATAGATAGATAGATAGATAGATAGATAGATAGATAGATAGATAGATAGATAGATAGATAGATAGATAGATAGATAGATAGATAGATAGATAGATAGATAGATAGATAGATAGATAGATAGATAGATAGATAGATAGATAGATAGATAGATAGATAGATAGATAGATAGATAGATAGATAGATAGATAGATAGATAGATAGATAGATAGATAGATAGATAGATAGATAGATAGATAGATAGATAGATAGATAGATAGATAGATAGATAGATAGATAGATAGACAGACAGACAGACAGACAGACAGACAGACAGACAGACAGACAGACAGATAGATAGATAGATAGATAGATAGATAGATAGATAGATAGATAGATAGATAGATAGATAGATAGATAGATAGATAGATAGATAGATAGATAGATAGATAGATAGATAGATAGATAGATAGATAGATAGATAGATAGATAGATAGATAGATAGATAGATAGATAGATAGATAGATAGATAGATAGATAGGTAGATAGATAGACAGACAGACAGACAGACAGACAGACAGACAGACAGACAGACAGACAGACAGACAGACAGACAGACAGACAGATAGATAGATAGATAGATAGATAGATAGATAGATAGATAGATAGATAGATAGATAGATAGATAGATAGATACTCCTATCGTGCCAACGCCAACTATCTCTTTGAGATAATCGCCGCGCGCATCACGCTGCGTAGCATGGGTGCGCGAGAGCGTATGCGCGTGCTACTTTTCTTTATGCCACATACACCGGAATGGAATGGTAAAATTTGAACATTTGATTAAGCGCTTCACGAAAGCTTCGCTGAACACAGATTTCAAGATTGCTGTTGTTTTTGCCGTTGTCCCCTTCAACTTATTGCACGTACCCACGAGGACGAATTGGCCACTGTTCGCAATGAAAATATTATGTTAATTCCTTGCTTCATGTTAACTTATTGGTCAGTACTGTATACCTATTTGTAAATAATGTTGATTATAAGTTCCTGGAAACGGCTATAGCCGATATTCTAATTGACATTAGGAGAAAAAATGGAGCTGGGCAGGTCATGTAATGCGCTGCTTAGATAACCGTTGGACCATTAGGGTTACAGAATGGGTACCAAGAGAAGAGGAGCGCAGTCGAGGACGGCAGAAGACAAGTTGGAGCGGTGAAATTAGGAAATTCGCGGGCGCTAGTTGGAATTGGTTGGCGCAGAACAGGGGTAATTGGAGGTCGCAGGGAGAGGCCTTCGTCCTGCAGTGGACGTAAAACAGGCTGCTGCTGCTGCTGCCGCCGCTGCTGCCGCTGCTGCTGAGGATCTGCGTTGGGTCTGCATACTTCATTTTTATCAAAACGCTAAAGTCGCTAGATGCCAGAATCACGCAATCGTGGCTAGAGCATTCGAAGGCGTAAGTAGCCACTGACACACTTGGGCGTCTCAACCATAATGTAGCTCGCGCACATCTACGAGGTCGTTTACGCTCGCATTACTTGTTAACAGCCAATTCATGTTGCGTCGCATGGCCCACTGCGCTGTTACTCAATTACGAGGACCGTTACGCTTTCGCCATTCCAGCTCAGAAAGGCCAAGTAATGGGGTGCGGGGCAAGAAAATGTTGGTGATCATATTAGAGGCACCTAATTACGCTCACACGTGCACGCGCGTGGTGAAAAAGAGGGTAGCAAAACTTCGGACTAGAAGCGTCGTCCACAGTGGTCGTGCCGCGAGGAGGCAGTTAGCGTGCAATGTCGTCTTGCAAAATTTTGGCTTTCCGCAAAGCTCATGGAAGCATGGCATTACGTCCCTCAATGAAGGCAGTAGGAAATCAGCGATTGCCGATTATTAAGTTAAAGAAGTTAACATGGTACGTAATTTGTACGTTAGTAAGCTTCTTTCTTGCCGCATCGCGAGATAACTAATTTTAGCAGTTTATAAAGATAAATCTAAGTCCCAAATCTATTAAAAAAATCGCAGTTTCGCCCGAAAGGCGAAGCATCGATTGCGATAGCAAATTGGCAGGCGGCCGTGCGAACTAAGGATAGTACTCTCATCGGTGGTATAAACTTGTAAACATTCGCTTGCTGACTAAATTAACAAGCATGATGTCAGCGCACACAGAAAGCGTGAGCACATTACACACTCGATAACCGCGGACACTCGCGGTCAAAACGACGGCGTGAGGATGCGCGCCAGCAGCAGCGAGCGAAGTGACCGTCAGCCTGTCTATCGCTTCAGCGCAAACTGCGCATCGAAAACACCCGGCTCGCACAAAGCCACAAGCTGTCGACTTAGATTCTGCCCCCAACGCAGATCGTTCTCAAGATACGGCCACGAAACCGCGCGCAGCCGGTTTAGCGGCCGGTTATGCAGCCGGTTATGCTGGTTATGGTTCTGGTTAAGGTTATGGCCGGCTTTGCAGCCGGTTGTGGAGAGAAACCTCCCCTGGAACCCACATGTGAATTACGTGAAAAAACTATGACGGTTATTTGCCATATGTTTAGGTTCCTAGCAGGAAAGACCTGGGCAGTGTTAACACACTCCATGCTGAATGTGTACTGGGTCCTCTTTATTGTGTTTCTATGGTACAGCCTACCGGTCATCTGCAACACTTGCAGAACTCACCTGAATACAATCCAAAGCATCCAAGCCGAAATTCTCAGACTATGGTCTAGCGCCTTGGCCTAGCGCGAAGTGTCTCAGCGACTGAAGCAATTGCCATCACTAATATTGCAATCAGTGGCAGGCATGTCTCGTAGGCAATGATTATAGATAAAGGCGGCGTTGGAAGCACTGCGAAGGCATGAGATAGGAGCTATAAAGCACCAATATGCAGTAAAGGTTTCCCCTTCTTTTGCTACCACCAGGAGGCGTATTCTCAGTCGATGAACTTTCGGAGTCATCCGCCATGGTGGCTTGTTGACTATGGAGTTGCGCTTTTAAGCACGAAGTCGCGGAATTGAATCCTGGTCATGGCGGCCGCATTTCGGTGGGGGCGAAATGCATGAACGCCTGTGTACCGCGCATTGGGTGGACGTTAAAGAAGTCAAGATGGTCAAAATTAATTTGGGTTGTCCCATTACGGATTGTCTGATAGAAATCAAACGTGGTGCGAAAACAACCGGAAAATCTGGATTACCATTCTCGCCGGCAGAGTCAACGCCTAATTTGCAAAGCTATAATGACTCCACTTCGTAAAGGCACTGCTCTCTCAGAGTGCAAATTTCTAAGCCCGCCTCGTGAAACATCTGCCCTGCGGAACGCACACAATGGCAGTGTCAATTGGTTGTTCTCAGCGCAAACATAACGCTAACCTAAAGTCTTAACACGCGCAAGCATAACAGTCACTGCGAAAACAGAAGCGTAGTATCCGCGGACCCACCGATCAAAAAAAGAATAATTTCATGTTTGCACACTTTCAGGACATGGTACAGACGAAAACCTTTGTGTCGTGTTCCTAATTTCCGCTCAATATGTAAAGCAGTCTGCATATTGATGAACAACAATCGCCGTCAATGGGACCAGTCGACTCGCCTTTCTCGTCTATCGTACCAAAAGTAAAAGTAATTGCGGCGCGTGTTTCCATGCAAGGCTAATTGGAAGGCGCCGTTTCTATTGGTAGTTTCCGTTTCCGAAAAGGTGAAAGCACATCTATGCATTCGCGTTTCCGCAGCTTCTTGGTGCTACGATATTTTCATGGAAAAAGTCCTTTTGAACTCTGCTATGGTCGACAGCGATGAAATTGACTGACGTACAAATAGCGTACGTAAGCGGCACGGCCTGTTCAAAAACCCACACCCCACCCGGGTTCTCGTCAACTCTCTTTGCGTTATGGCCGATAGCGTCCCTTAACTTTGGGTCCTCTATTTCTAAAACTCCCTACAATCATTTTAATCTTGCTACAGCATTGCTACAGACGGCCGTTTGTGCCTGTCGATGACAGAAATGAAACAGTTCAGGCGTGCGCTTACTTTCCTTTCTGGTTTTATAGCCCTCTGGTTTGAAATTTCAGTATAACTGCTCAATTTCTTGGTTTTCGCTTCGTACTCAGAAAAAAAAGCCGTTATAACTCTAGAACTGTTTGCACGATCAAATGCCGGGCAATCGTGATCTTGCACGTAATTATTAGTAAAGCCGGCCAGCAAAGAGCAAGCAGCAAAGCGAAAGCCTTGTGAATTAGGCTGCTGACTTTTATTCAGTGAAGAAGAGAGCGTAACAAAGTTACAAGTCACGAGGCAGATCACACGAGCTTCTGGATGCTTATTCACAAAACTTCTCTTGCGTAAGTGTCGTCCGCGATTGGCCGTCGCCGAGGAAGCCATCCCTTTGTCGCGCTTATCCGTATCAGAAGCGGTGGGCGTCCCAGCGCCGGCCAGCATTAACACATGCGAAATACTTCGTGGTTGTGTCGCGCTGAGTTTTGACACTGAGAAAAAAAAAAGAAGTCGAAGTGCCCAGCGACTATCCAAAATACCAGCCTACAGATTTCCCGTCGACGGTTGCACCTCCCAGCCAATCCGCTAATGCTACATCAAAGAATAGTGCACCCGCACGAACCTGTGCATAGCCTCTTGAACTGATGCAAAGCAGCTTACCTCTACACCAGCGCCGATGTGAAAAAAACACAAACGAAGCCAGCGGCAGGAAGAACAAGGCAGAATGGGAAAGGGGAGAAAGAAAAAGAAGGCGTCACGTTTCTTCTGCATTTCCACCACCAGGGAGCACTGCCTATGCAAATGAAGAAATCAGGACGGAAAATATGTATGGTAACTCAAAAGTCAGTGCGTTGCTATTTGAGTCCCGAGCTTGCTGTCTGAGGACAAAAACATGCCGGAGAAAATATGCGCTGCAGGATGAGGCGTGCGTATGCTGCAAAAAAAAATCTCGGAAACGGCTGCGCACATCGTAACGGAATTCCAAGACATTCACCCAGTGAGCGCCGGATGGAATGTCCACATCCCAGAGGCGTTGGGATTAAAGAAGATGAAAGGATCAATTGGTCAGCCATGGAGACAAGTAAGAGACGTTTAGTTTTGATTGTTAATGGTAAAAAAGCAAGGAAGAGATTCATACAACTGGGGTCACGGGAAGCGCAAGTAATGGTACAATATAGTGATAGAAATTTTAAATAATCAAGTTAACATGAAGATCAGATATGGAAAAGGGTAGATGGCAACATGTAGCAAAGCCTGGTCAAAATCAAGCAGGATAGGTGACTATTCGTTGCCGCCCCGTTTCAAAGGAGATGCCAATAATAATAATAATAATAATAATAATAATAATAATAATAATAATAATAATAATAATAATATTAATATTAATAATAATAATAATAATAATAACCAAGACCACTAAGAGTAGATGCATTACTGACTAAAGCTTTATTTTTCTCAGAAGGAGAGTGTTAGCGCGCATCTGTGAATGTTTGCTCCAACCGGTACGAGGCAAAACAATGCAACATTTACTGGGCATAATACTGCGCAAGCTATCGCGTCCCTGCTTTGCATTACGAGTGAAACTGCATTCTTTGTACATGTCTTAACAAGGAAAAAAAAAAGGACCGCGTTCCTCAGGCACACGTAGGAATGAGATCGCACATTTACCTTTCACGACAATCCGTCATTCCCTGGAAGTCGAACGTGGTGTCGGAAACGGCACTAGTCTAATCCACTTGGAGCTTCTTCAGCACTGCAGACTCGTGACAGCTAGGCGCCCTGCCGACTGACAGAAGGCGCCGACTGCAGACGACAGCATAAGACCGTGGCACGGTGTATTGTTCCAGTCCTTGCATGGGAAGCAGGGAAGGAGAACAGAGAAAGGGCTGCTTCAGGAATACACATGGAAAAGGTGAGCACACGCCACAACAGCCCCTTCCCACAGCTTCACAACCTCTTACAGCGTTTATTTCTTGTTCATTGCAACGAACGGAACACACGTGGGAGATCAGCACGTGAGTACAACGAAAGAAGAAATCAGCAACGTCAAGTACAACGAAAGAAGAAAGAGACCAGGCTATTCTGACGCGACACAGACACAGACACAGGCCCTCGCACGTGGGAGCATTACCACGTGACTTTCGGTCCGCAAGCGCGTGTAGTACGCGTGAAACATGGGCGTATATTTAAGGGGATTGGAGTCGAGTGCTTCGTTTTTTGTAGTAGCGAAGCGGTAGCAGAGGAGAAACGGCGCGAGAGTGTCTTGTGCAATGGGAGCAGGCTAAGCACCGACTGCATCTTATTACCTTATTATTTATATAACTCATAAGGTACATGATCTTTCAAAACGCTTCTAGCGGAGTCACATACGCTTTAGCGGAGTCACATTATCTGATCAACATTTATCAGTATTACGACGGCGTACTCAGAAAGTTGCGGTGACCATGAAGGTGCGAAAAGAGGTCGTTCTCACCAGGAATCACAAATGATTTCAGTCAACTTTCACCAGAAGGTACTGTCCGTAATTCCTTACTCGCATGCCTCATGGTTGGGTGCATTTTGAAGCAAAAAACAGCTTCCTATTCATCTTTTTATGCTCATTTCAGTCTGTCCGGGATACAAATTAAATTATCAGAGGCATCATAGCAAGTGCAAACTTAATATTCACTATAGATCAAGCTTATATTTTTCACCAAACACACTTTTTTTATAACTTTTAGCAGGAAGTATTCTTTATCTTTTTTTAGGAAAGCAAAACAACAAGAAACATTCGCTACCATCGACCAACTAACTGAAGAGCAACTTCGCTTTTCGGAAACGGACACCAGCAAAAAGTGAACAGGTATGTACAACTTAACATCATAATTGAGCGCGTTCGTGCCTTGTCTTTTTTTTTTTTTTTTAGGCGCTGGTATTCGACGACAACTAATAACAAACAAGCCGGAATTTCAGCTCTGGTCTAATACAGCACAAGGGATATACGAGAGGCACAGTCCTGGAGGGCTCCATAATAATTCTGACAACCTATACAACTCTTTACGTTTATGCATTCCACACTCCCCATTATAATGCATCAGGGACAGTCTCGAATCCAACCCGCAACCTCCTGCTAGCACTAGTAAACTATTTCATGGGGCTACTTGACTTCGTCAGCTACCCCATTCCTCTTTTTTTCGCTGCGGTGATAGATAGTGGCTGTGATCTCGTGTGTATGCTCCCTGACTCTTCGTCCCTCCCCCTTATCTTTCTACCTCACCCTCCACAGTACCCCAGTGTATCGGATGGAAACTGGGTTTAGCGTTCGGGTTAACCTACCTGCCATTTCCCTTTCTTCTCACTCTCCCCATCTCTCGTTACTTATTCCACCGTAATTCTCCCGCTGTTAGTACGATGTGATTGCAAACGTGTACATCAACCCTGTGCTCATATCGGCAAGTTCAAGTGAAACAACTCTTTCTAGGTGAGCATGCGAATTCTAGTGACGCGTTGTTGTCTTCTAAGATGTCCGTTCCAATACGCCCATCATTGCAGACGGGGGTATTTTGCACCGATGCCCGAAAGATGGAACGACCTCCAGACTCAAACTTTGTCCCCGAAATTTCAGGAAAAAAAACAAGATGCCTTGCAACTATGCCTCAAGAATTGCGTCCAGTTCAGTTCAGCGAATGCTACAGGGGCACGCGTCAACCAATCAGTAACGAAAGCCAGCTGCGTGCTCTAAGGAATGGAGGAGGGCTCGTTCATTGCGAGATACTAAAACTTCCCAGGAAGCTTCTATTCTAATCGGCGTCATGCGGAAGGTGATTAGAGGCTGACAAAAAAGGGTCCCTTCTTTGGTTTCGCTGTCCTGGTTGACTGACGCAACCTATAGCTATTGCTTCGCTGCACTGAACTATTCAGATTGAGTACATAAGCGGTTTTCACTCATATGTACGCAAACCTCGAAGTGAACGAAAAGCATGGTCCGCAAATGATGTGAAAGGAACAGACTCATTGGATATTTATAGCCACCGCGGTGCAAAATTGATCGGCCTTGTGGTTCTATGGCCTGATGCCGCCCTGATAAAACAACAGCCCAGGATGCAATTTCTTTTTCTAGTTCATTTCCTGTAAAGAAAGCGATACTTTCTGACTGATCAGTGCAAGTCACTTGGTGCTTTTCACGCTACGCGAACACTCGCCTGGCGCCTTATGCAGCAAGCCAGCTTTTTCTGGTTGTTTATATTGCATCGACTGAGTTCACGCGATGGCAACAATGACTGATCGTACCTAAATAAGCAAGAAAGAAAATATCGCGCAGTTCAGTAGCACGAAAATATACAAACGCGAAATTAATTACGTTGAAGAGAGCGACGCTGGCATGTTTGTCTTGATCCTAGTGATTTCTTACACTGCCTGTACTTTTTTTTTCAGGTACTGTGTATTTGCTTCAATGCTTTTTCACCTTGCCTTTAAAGTAAGATTGATTTCAGAAATTGTCAAACCTTTAGCAAATAATTGGTTTACAGACTATGTGGAATACTTTCGGTCTCTGCTTGCGCTATCAATAACACTACGATAGCAGAGACTGAAACAATGTCCGCGGCTGTGTTTCCAACTCTTACTATGGCCTCCGAGACAAGACATATGGTTTAACATCACGATGACCACGTCAAGGCATTTATAGTTCTCAAAACTTGCCAGTAAGTAATCACATAAATTTAAAGCGTTTCCTCGTTGTTTCATTTTTCTTCTTCCTATCTTTAGCAGAAAGCTGCGTTAGGTGCACATTTGTTTATCTGTGTGAAAAGAAAAGTCCACCTCTTTCGCCCTTCACATGAATTGCGTGAAAATTGCATGAAAGATGCAGAGCGTAAGTGCGAAGTACACAGGGACAAACGGAGTACGCATACATCTTGATAGGTTGGCGCGCATTGACTCCCTTGTATACATGCGTTCAATCTTTGCTCAAAGAAAAAGAGGCCTGAGAATGTGTCTTGAAAAGCACTTAGCAAATGTTGCCGGTAGTACATCTTTGGGGAAGTCGTAGAGCATTTGCCTGACGGCGCCCTTCAGAAGACCTGAGACGCAGCCAATACAACGCTTAAGAACGCTTCCTTCTTTACGTGCACTTCTGCAGAGCCACGGGTGCTACGCATTCTGAGTGTGTTGCGCTCGCCGCCATTCCTTGCTTCCGTTTCCGGCAGAACGCGCAATGTGCTCGCCGATGCGCGGAGTGCCAGTTCACGGCTTCGCTGCAGGACTCGTTGCCGCTGCGTTCTGTACATCGCTACAAGATTGTCGTTTTTAGTCTTTAAGTGACGACAAAACCACATAGTACCCGTTGGCCAGAATGGATCAGCTTTCGAAAAAGAACTTCTGCCGTAGAAGACATTGTGTCCATTTCAGGCATTCGCGACGGTTATCGATAAGGGGGGGGGGGGGGGGGGGGCGTTTGCTACCACTCCGATAGACAAGTGGCAAACACACCGACTTACGAAAGGAAAGGTCTAACATAAATAGCGGCGCTGTGCTGCGACCCTTCTTTTACCGCATTCAGGTCAGAGTATCCAGTCACTCGATTGCTGGAACATATGTTCTCGGACGCTGACTGCTCCACTTCCATGTGGCCGTTCGCTCACTGCTCAACTTTCTCCACCATCTCCTATCACAAACATCATTAGCCTTGTTGTCGTTTACTTTCACCTCTTAAATACTTTATTCGCCTTCCACGAGTTCGCTGTGAGCTTCTATCAAAGAAGCAAACCTGTACTTAATACTTAGTCTCAGCAGGAAGTTTCTGACTTCTTTCACGCATTTTTACTTGCGATAGCGTCATGCATTGTATTTGTACTAGTTCATAAAACCTCTTGCATGAGGACTGTTTTTGTATGTCAGATATGACTCCGAGATGTCTAATCAGGCAAAATTTCATTTGCAGTAGCAAGTTCGAGTTTGCAAGGGTCCATGTCACCTTGTCCGAAACTTGTCGCGTGTCATATGTCTTACTACGAAAAAAAGTGGGAAAAGACCGAAAAGTTTTCAACAATTTTCAGAGGCAAACATTTGTCATCCACTGAGCGCATGCTAGATGGCGCCACAATACGTTACGGCAGCAGATACGGGTGCGTCGCCAAGGCGTAGTACAGCGGGTTGCTAACGAAAGTTCGTCAACGTGCGCTGGAAGCAGTGATTGATAAGCCAGCACACGTGCGTAAGTGGCACCGTTTGGAAGCGAGACCAGGACTTTCACTGGCAAGTCCATGCAGTCACAGTTATATGAGAGCAGCATTTCATTTTCTTTTTTTTTTACCTTCGTCTGGCGTCTTTTGATACCTATCATACTTCCCACGTATAATTTCACGTAACAAGTCACCCGCAGGACAGAATAAATGTCTTACTTTCATTGTAAACTTGATCGCTCTTTCTCAGCTTCAGTTCGTGCTGTCCCTCGACACTGTGCGCGCTTTGGCAACTTAAATTGTTCTCTTTTACGCGCTATCACGCGTTACCTCCCGGTAGCGCGGTGCTTAATTATTGCGCAATTACGCACACGCGTGCCATTGGCTACGTTGTGAAATTGGACCTGGAGTGTAGCGTGTCCACCAGATAGCTCGCATCCACCGGTGATCAATTACTCATTTCGCGGAGGTGCGAAGATCGAGAAGAGCATGGTCGATACGAGATGTTGATATAGCATTGTATTTTCGTTGGCAACGACGCGGGCCTCCAGTTTGCCGACTGCGCCCGGAACTGGTCCTCCGAACGATGGGCAGCGAGCCGTGTGATCGATCTGAAAGAAAATAGCGGCCCGCAAAAGCGCTATCGATCATCACCGGCTCTTGCCGATGCTGGCCTAGCATCGCGACACTATAGCGCAGGTCCAGCCGCCGGTCTCTTCCGCGTCCGAACTCCGGCCGCCTCTCATCTTCCGTGGCATTCAGAACGCTTGTCGCTGGACGCCACGCAGGAAAGACTGACTTCCGGGAGCTCTTTTCGTCGTGTTCTGCGGTGTCACGTTGCCGGTTTTTCTCGTCGACGTTGCTGTGTACGTATTCCTATATGGAATTTCTCCGAACTTATTGCATATCGAGAGCCGCGAATCTGCAGTATTCTCTCGGTGCTTCTGTGGGTAACGTCGAGAGGATATATCATATTGCAGGTTGCGAACTGGCACTCAGTCCCGCTTTATCTGGAAACACCAAGGCACTTCGAGATAAAGGAGTTACGGTATCGAAAAGTTGCTGGCGTTTTTCCGACAACCATTCGGAAGTGATTTATTTTGTACGTGGTTTTGGATGGCTCCCGTCTGAACGTTTTATCACACCTTCAGTACCTTCGGGTTTTCCAGACAGCATGGGGTGGATACATGTGTGAGGTAACATATAGGCTTTTTACGAGAGCACCACGTCTCTGTGATAAAGAGTTACGACGTATCAGAGCTTACACTGGTCTTTGTCGGTATATTTCGCCGCGATATTGTAGCCATGCCTTCGGGTCGATTTTATGCCATTCTTATCATTCACGGTAGACTGACTCCATTGACAACGCGTGTGGAGCGTTGCTCTCACCACTGACGAAGCGCGAAAAGCGCGAAATGGAATAGGTAGAAAACGAAAAGGCGGGGGAGGGGGGGGGCATCGCTACAATAATCGCGGCCCTAGTGTACGTGGTTGACCAACATCAACGGGCTCATTTCCTTGTGCTTTGGAGCAAGGATGACAACTGCAGCGAAACCAGCAACACAGGACTTTCTTTTCCTCGACGCATTTTCTCTGGACTCGACCATGTTCCCCATTATGACCTTTGTCTGTGTTTGTTCCACTTGTGTTACCTTTCTTTTTCTTTTCGCGTATGTTTTTTTTTTTGTGCCTGTCTACAGGTGTATGCATAACGTTTACTTTCTTTCTAACGAAATTAACCCGGGTGACATTGTCCTCGTACCTCATTGAACATAAATGTCAACGATGAGCTGCTGTGCCAGAGATGGCCAGTAGTATACCTCCAGAAGGATTGGTACTGAAGAGCACGTCCCCTCTCACCGTCTCATTTCCGCTTACAGCGCCACTAGATTAGCAATTCGCTTCCGAAGCGCTCGAGGTTTTCATAGTTTTCTAGGCATTCGTTCAGCGCATCCAACATGGAGCAAGTGAGGACTGGTAGGCTTACGCCGTTTAAATAAAGATTACTTCGGTGTCTCTCTCTTCCAAAGCTCCGGCTTCAGTGCGTGCAATGCTCTTTATCTCTGCTATTAAGAAATATGCAATGCGGTACACGTGCATTTAACTTTAGTGCTCCTAAGCTAAACTTTATGACTTGCGCACGCGGCCGCTTCGTTGTTTTGTGCGCGACAGTGTTCGTGCATGCGTGCGACCCCAAAAACGCGATTAGAGCTCGGCCCGTTTCTCCACATTCGCGCACGTTCTCATTTCCCTGTCACGTCACGTAATACTGAAGAGAACATGATAGAACAATAACAAGAAGAATGATAGTAAGGAGCTTCATGCAACATGGCTTTGCGTCCGCTGCATGATTCGTCGTTACGCTGGTCAATTTTGTTGATGCAAGCTACATCGCAGTGGCCTGATAGCACGCTCTCTTGCGCAGTGAATGCGGCGCTATATAACGCTTCACTTAAAGGTACGCTCGCTTCTGGATAAAGTAACACAACAAAAGAACGAAATGCACAGCCACGCGGCATACGAAGAGCTTGCCTCAGCTCGAACAACTTATTCATCAATGCTGCCTTGCCTGAGTAACCCTGACGGCCGCTAAACGGCGTGTTGCAGCCTTCAGAGAACACAAAATTGGGCAAGGGTATCGGATTAAGTGCACGCTAAAATACACGTTTCTTTCTAACTTTTATTTTCTTTCTATCTGCCTCTCTCTCTCTCTCTCTCTCTCTCTCTCTCTCTCTCTCTCTCTCTGAGTTTTTGTAGTTTCTTCAGTTGTTCCTGGAATTTGTAGATTCGGTTATCACGGGTAATAGAAAGGCTGTCTAACTCCTTCCGCTTTGAGCAGACACTTTTGGGTGCAGGGCGGCCTTTCGCCTTCAATCCGAGCATTTCTGCAATACGAAGTGTCAGATCGAAAAGCAGGGCGAAGAAAAAGCAACAATGCAATGCACAGCTAAGTACGAGCGCCCTCTTACTTCAGAAGGAGTGTCGACACTAGAAATGCAGAGTGGGTTTGTATAAAGCACTTGCACTCCTCACAAAAAATTAGGGTACTTACGGGGACCAAAAAAGGAAAGAAAATACGCTGGTATTACCACGAATACAAAATCATACCGCATAGTTAAGCCCCACCTTACGCAATGCATGAGCACAAGCCGACGATCGGTCTTTGTTCAAAGACAAAATGCTTGATCATCGAGCTCTTCGAGCTCATTAGCGCACAAGGCTTTGAAATCGCACATTGCGTTTCTTAACTTTGACTAGCCTGTGTGAAAACCTTTGACTGCATGACATGTTCCATGTGCACGTAAGTGTTCAGTGAACATTCTCTCTCTTTCTTTCTCCTATTTCTATTCGCTCTTCTCCAATATCTTATGCGTACACAGGGGTAGCCGGAGTTTCAATGCGCGACACGACGAAACCAGATGTCGTGTCTTGTGCATACGGATTGGCTGGATTAAATCAACACGATTAGAACAGACACATTAAGACATTCTTTTCCTTACATGGTTGCCAACTGCATGTACAGACTCAGTTAGATATAGCGAATATGAAACTACATTCGTCCTACACAGTTGCCGGCTCACTGTTGAGAATTGTCTATACATACGGCAACACCACACCTCGCACCCATAGCACACCCGACCACATGGTAATGGGAGCCAGCGCTGTCCACCTTCGTCTCGACGGACCAGCTCAGGTTGGTCAACCGAGCGAAAAGGGCTGCTTGGGACGCTGGACTCCTGGACTGAGGGGCCCATCCACTGCACAGCGGAGAAGCATTACGCTCGTGTACTCTTTTGCATAAAGTTTATTCTCTCTCAATCTCTCTATACATAGTGAATATTGGACCCTACACCAGTACGTTTCTCGCCGAGATCACGGCATGCGACGAGAGCTGCACGTCGGAGGAGCTACACTTGGACACACTCCTACTATATGTCTTTCCTCACAACAGCACTCTCTTCGACGTTGCCAAAAGGGCCTCACTGCGAGACTGCTCCAGCAGCAGCGTCAGCTTACAGCACCGACACTGTATGTCTTCATTATCTTCTTTTTCCTTTTTCTTTTCTCCATCGTACCTTTCCATCGATAACACGAGCTCAGCGAAAGCGCTAGCCGACAGCACGACAGTGCTTTCCATCGGCGGCGCGCCGGTGGACCAGTCGTGTTCCTCGCTAAACGAATTCCTACTGACCTGGTACCGAGCACTCAGCCCTATCGCAGAAAGCTGCTACAGGCAGCGAACGCGCAAAAAAAGGGTCAGCTCGGAGACGGAACGCCCACAGGGCTGCGGTCAGAGTAAAAAGTACGAGAACGCGGCGACAATGCAAGAACCTTTGACTTGAGAGCTTTGATTTATATATTCGTTTTCTTTTTTTCAATTTTTTTTTACGTACTGTACTTCTCAAGGTAGTGGGCAGCCAAACGACAGTACCAAATGTTCCTCTTCGCACACCGCTGATGTGACTGCTGCTGCTGCTGTTGTTGTTGTTGTTGTTGTTGTTGTTGTTGTTGTTGTGTTTCACACTCTAGTTTGCACTCTGTGTGTGCAGAATGTTTACTTGCTCCTTGGTTGCTAGGGTCTCTGCTGTTCTCCCTGCTTCGCTTTGCGTTGGACGTGTGCGTTGCCAAGTGTGTCACTTTTTCCGAGTGCCCATTGCGCAATTTCGCAAGACAGCGCCGCGAGGGCGAGTTCTCGCGACATTCTTTACAGAAGCCAGGAAATGTAATACTTTGACCTAATCATTCAAACTAAAAAAGAAGTCAGGAGTGAAAAAAAAAGTCGGAGTATCACCCTAAAGGCGAAGCATCGATTGCGATAGCAAATTATTAGATAGCTATACGAAGTAAGAACGGTAGTCCTATCGGCCGTATAAACTTGTTAGCATTCCTTTACTAACTTAACAAGCATTGTGTCACGGGCTCACAAGCAAACATGAACACACATCTCACTGGATGACCACGGACACTCGCTGTCAAAACGCTGGAGTGAGGAAGCGCGGCAGCAGCAGAGAGCGAATTGGCCTTCGCACTGCCTCTCGCTTCATCACGAAGCACCGAGAACACAGCGCACACGAAGCTATCAGCACTCGGCGCACTATGTCTCCATCGCAAATCGCTTTCAAGATAGGTACTGCGCGGCCGCGCGCAGACGAACCATACGCTGCTGCCGCCGGAGTAGAACACAGACACCACCCCTCCCCCTCCTTGTGCCTTCCGCGTGATGGAAGACGGCGCACTTCCTCCCTTGCGCGCCCGAGATCGAGCCACCATCACCGGCTCACCCTCGCACGCTTTCACGCGCACATGCAGCATAAGGCGCGCGGCCACGATGTCATCGCACTTGGACGTTATACAGAACGTCACGGCGAAGGCGGCGACGGCCTAAATGCACCTGAAGCGTCAAAATATTGGCAACCACAATAAAAGATTGCCGGTATATTTTTACCCCTGCCATTAAACATTGCCTCTCTGTAGCCACATCTTCCGAACGTTAAAATTACGGCTTAGAATGTTTATGTCGCTGTGCCTCCGGAGCAGTCACTAACTTTTCAGCGTGAAGTCGGCTCGTAGTCGAAGCTTATTTTGTTCATTCATTAAAAACTGTGACAGTATGGAAAGTTTGGCTAATGATGAGCCCGATATCACAGTCATAGCTAACATACACGCACATAAAACTCTTCACGAGGGAAGAAATTAAATAGAAAGATTTTTCAAATAGGGAGAACCTTTCACAATCACACAGTGTGAAACTTCCTAGACTCACTCTATAAATATGCACAGGCCATGATGAAAACTGTAAATCTCGCAGTCCAAGCCGTACAAACTAAGCAAGCGCTGTATAAACTACAGCGACTCTTTAAAAGGACGCTAAAGGGAAATACATTTTGAGCTGTGTTAATAAGTTACGCTTCCAAAATAAGAGTACAGCCTCTCTTACCGCAAGAAGACGCTTGGTAAGCCAGAAAATACGGTAAAAACGAAAAACGGCTGGTGACACCGCCTTGAAGCTCTCGCACAAGCTAGTCATGACGTCATGAATTTCGACGCAGTTTCTTCGGCCCTAGTTAAATTTTTACCGGTCAAATTGAATTACATTATACATATTCTAAAAGCGCCTTAGATCGAACTTGGGAAATTTCAACAACTTTTACTGAACCACAATGGCCGAGATGCGAGTGCATAATTTGTCATTCATGACGTCACACTGGTGCACTGGCCCTGGACTATCGGTGCAAGATTCAAGAATAAGACTTCGTCCGTCATTTTCTCTTTCAGTATCAAACATCACCGCGAACTCAATGAAACTAGAGTTCTATAAAAGTGAATGAAAAAACAACTTATATATATATATATACATATATATATATATATATATATATATATATATATATATATATATATATATATATATATATATATAGATACCTGCAGTTACACCTCGATATAAGGAAGTAGAAGATAAAATCGGCAATTTGCTTCGTTATATAGAAATTTCCTTGTGTTGAAATTCGCACTTTTACGCAAGTAAGTACAGTCGCCGATCGATTTTTATTACATGGAAAGGGGCGCAGAATTTTTGAGTTATCGGGCAATAACAAAAAGCAAATTTGAATTAGAAAACAATTCATTTTGGTGAATTTGGGACTCAGCGACGAATGATACGACGAATGATCCCCACATCGGCGGTACGAATTAAGCGAAGCCAGCCACGCTTTCGCGTGCATTCCACCCCAGCGGCTGATAGCGTCACCCGCACTGCGACGACGCTATCATGAAAAGCGCCGGCAGCGGGGAGCGAAGGCTTCGTCTTCCTCTCGCTCCAACGAGTCACTGAAACTCATGATTACGAACCCCCAATACTAAACGCGTGGTAAGACAGCTCATATGATGCCACGTCGTTTCGGTACGCCCACTCTTCGCACACGCGGCAGATTATCTCTAAAGGCGGGTGCTCTACTGCGCATGCGCTCAGCCGCGCTTACAGCCATGCGCAGCCACGGCCGAGACGCGTGCAAGAAATCGACACGCGTAGACACGCGCGCGCATGATCGCGTTACCGCGAGCGAGCTCCCCTCCCCCTCTTTCCCTTTGGTCGCGCGGGAAGCCATCTTTCATGTTTCGCCCTCGCACAGTTTCACTCGCACCTAAAGCACAAAGTGCGCGGGCAGCGATAGGATCTTATCGCACCTTATACGGAACATGATGCGGCTCCACATCGGCGGTCGCACTTGTCGCACCGCGCGCGATGCGAGAAGTTCCCGTTTCCAAGCAGCCGCTTGTAATTCAATCATTTGACCATCTGCGTCCGCGGAAGTTTCAATTTATTGTATCGACATTCCTTTGTGGCGGAAGCGAAATTTCGTACGAACACACTTCGCTATATTGAGGCGCTATATATGTAGCGTGGTATGGACAAAAGTTTATGAAAACTTAAATACTTCGTCATATCGAGAATTTCGTCATATTGAAGTGCGTTATATTGAGGTTTAATCGTATATATATATATATATATATATATATATATATATATATATATATATATATATATATATATATATATATATATATATATATATATTTATATATATATATATATTCGTCATACCTTTTTTTATGAAGCGCTAATATCAGTCACGTTACAATTGAGCAATGCAGTATAAAAACATGGGAATAACGACTTTCCTTCCACAGGTGAAAAAAATCGTGACGTTTTCTAAGCTAAATTTGCAAAAACATTCTTCCCAGTCGAAATTTCTGGCGTTTTTCATACATTTGTCGCATAGCTGTCCCAACGGCCGTGCGCACATGTTTTGTCGTTTGCGTTTGCAACGATGTCAGACGGGACTCACTTAAAGTGCGACTGTTCGCTGGCATTTGAAGAATGCTGGAAACATAAAAATTCCGCCACATGCTGCAGGCATCCTCGCGGTGCTTACTTTTTTAAAACCAATTGCACAGCTGCGGTCTGCATGGCAGTTTCAACACTTTCTTTTTTATCTTTAAGCTTTGCTCGCATGCCAGGACGTTTTGCCTGAGAAGAAACTACGCGGGAGCTGAAACTGAGTTCGCAAAGTCGCATCTATGGACCGCTAGCTGCGACATTCAATTTGCATAATAAATAAGGTGTTGGCACCAACAGGTAATTCCGGCTATTATTTTCCACATCAGAGACTTACAAATACATCACAGGTCACGCAACATAACAAAGATAGAAAATACACATTATAATATGACTATGCAGTAAGTCATCAAAGCATAAGATGTCTCTAAATAGAAACATAGCTTAAAATGTCACAAACACTATTATTCCAGTGCTGAGACACTGGGTTTCCCACACAAGAAAGTGTCTTTACAGTGTCATACATACCACGTATATTCACTACATATACATGCAATTTTATTCTCACCAAGTGAAAATGGACGTGTACTTCTTATTTTTTGTATTTCTCTGCAATACGAGGAGCCTCCCGAAACTATTTATTAGTAATAAGAGCACGTTTCTGAAGCGTAACGGCTGGCCACGCTCGCAGCAGCTCCTTTAGACTCATTGGTATGCGATCAAGTCTCACCACTTTGGACACCAGTCGATTTCTCGGTTCAATACAGAGCAGCGAATTCCACATGATTCGGCAGTTGCGATTCAGAAAAAAATCAAGACTATAGCTTCAGTCATACCCGTCAAACTGCTTGACGCATCATTCAACTGGCGTCCGCAGATGTCGGGATGATGAATTCAGGCGCTGCCTGATGCAGAATGTGGTTGAATATAGCGATTCGCTGGTGAGACACCTGCCAAGTTTGACCTCTTTGTCTTGCCGGTAAAAAATTAAAAAAAATGTCCCTGATACGAATCGAAAATGAAAATTGTATGTTGCATACCCATCTTCACTATAAGATTTTTCGCGGTATCCGCGACCCCATATAGGCGCTTGGAGACGACAGGAGCCTGTGTCACCCTTTCATGTAAGTGATAGTCGTGTTTTATTAACTATGGCGTCAGCGACATTCGCACGACAATTTTTGTGAGTGGAGCGCTCCGTAGCCTGTGGTTACGGCGCTGGCAGTCGACTGCTAACGATCGAGTGCGAGTGCGAGAGTTAAGCTCGAGTGCAGCTGGAATTCAAGAGGAGCCAAGCCGATCGATGAGATCCCTCTTTCTCTCTTCTTTTTTCACTCTCCTCTGGAATCATCTGATCCCCTTCCCCCTCCCTATACAGAGAAGCATGTCATCGTTGTATACACACCAGTAAACATCTGTTGTCTAAGAAAGAATCTCGCCTCTCTCGTTTTTCTCCCTCCCTCCCTCCTTCCGTCCCTCTCTCTCTATCTCTCACACACACACACACACACACACACACACACACACACACACACACACACACACACACACACACACACACACACACACACACACACACACACACACACACACACACACGCACACGCACTAGTAGCCGGCATTTATAATCTCTGAACGAAAAAGAGACAGCCTGAATTCGAGTATGCGATCCGAAGAAAAATCAATAAGGGCGAAGGTGATAGCTGAAGTCGAGAGAGCCGCAAAATGAAACCGAATGCAAAGGTCAAGAAATGCGCGGAGTACGTCAGCTAGGCCAGAACTTCACCATGTCCTTCCACAGCACCGAGAACGGAGACATTCCATTCGGACACAGAAAAATTCCAACGGGTGGTTTGTTCGGATTGGCTCCGGGCGTAAGTCACTTGCATGATGGAAGTTTCGGCAAGTGTCGGGCTGAAGGACTTTCGCATTGCGAATGCAATGATATTGGTAAAGTGAAGTTCGTGCGTGCCGCAGAGCGAGTCGGTGTGATCAGGTAAAGTATTGCACAATAACTACAGTAGAATTAAAAAATTTAGGCAGACTCAGCTTCAGTTAACATCTACCTAAATCGAAGAGTTCTTGGTGGGATTGACTGCTGAACCACGTGTGTGTATATACGTAAGTGCGGTTTTAGAATTATAAATATCAGCATTAAAGAGCAGCACATTATACGAAGAATAAATATTTTATTTGTAGTGTATTCTAGATAGGCTGACCATTATACACACATACTTAAATTCAGTAGCTCATATATACAGTATTTGTTTATAATTTCAGTGGTGTCATAAGTGTCGCGTTGCACACGTGGGGTTTATGATGCGCTCGTTTCTTCTAGTGCAACTGCGTATGAAAACGCGCCATGCGTTTGAACGCGCTGGCTTGCCCTGGAGAAAGGGTGTTACATGCCGCCTGCCGGCGCAAGAATCCGTGGCGTAATGGTTTCAAATACGAGGCCTGCGTGATTGGGGTTCTTTGTTCGAATACTGCAGTCAGACAGTTTTATTAATGTTTATTTATTTATTTATAACGCCGTACTTTGTTGAAAAGGTGACCGTGGCAAGTCACAAATCCGTTTGAAGCCAAAAGGACGAAGTTATGACAAATCTATGTACCAAACATCATCATTCCCTCGCTGAATGAATCGTGCTGCTTGTAGCTCCCGTAGACACTAGCCTCAGTTCCATCTAATAACTACTGTATGAAACTCTATTCTTGAAACGGTAAACTACTTCTTCGCTGCACCGTTACTAGATGGAGCCACCATCCCCTTAAACGCATTCAGCACTGGATGCCAGATACGTGCGAAAAAATACCTCGAGCTTGGCAAGAAAGCTTCGCTTTAAATAAGTTAATGCGTCGCTGTCAGGAGGGCGGGGTGTTGACAACACATATTCATCGTTGCACAACCAGACGAGTAGGTTGAAGCGTACGGTAAGCGGTATACACCGCCTAATTGAGTCATCCTTTCATGAGAAGGTCTCCGTCAACGCCTGCGACACTTCGTGTCCTTTTTGTGCTTTGTCTTTGTTTTCTTTTCATATTTCTCCAGCACGCGTTATACTTTCTCCTTTTCCTTCCTCGTGTCATTCTAACGCTCTCCTGCCGTATCCCCACACAACTCCTCCCCCCAACCAGTGCAGTGCCCGCCAAACAGACGTTAACGTATTACCAACGTCCACCCCTTTTCTCTCCTCATCCTATGTATTTTTATTCTGTATTCCTCGGTTATACCAGCCTTTCCTTCCTCCTTTAGCACTTCTGTCTTGCTGCTAAATTTCTGAAATAATGACGCATCACTGCGGATGTTCTTCCTCCAGGACCACGCACTGTATCGACGCAGCTATCTGCAAAATGGTCCTAATCGGCTCCCGTTTTCATGGCTACGAGCATCCGTGTCGGAGCATTCTACACGAACTTCGTAATGCGTAACGTGCGTAACAATATTTCACTTCACCTGTCACTATCGTTCGTTTTACCAATCTAAGGTTCTGTAAAAGCCGGCGACATACTACAAGAAACCGACGTGTAACACCAGTCGTGGACTTGCCGAGGCACCCGACCCACTTGTCTCCGCAGTGACTGGCATGCTGACTTCAACTAGTGGAGTCAAGATAACTATCATTACAGAGCTTTACTGGTCTTCCTGCTTGGTGCAGGATTGAATTCATATTGACAAGTTCTTTTTGTTCGTTCTTTTTTTTTTTTACAATGCCGTAAGCCAGCTCTCCTTGAAAAAAAAGAAGACAAAGAAGAAAACAAGGCCCGACAGGCGCAAAGTTGTAACTTGTAACCTCCAACAAACACTGGGCGTGAATCACACGAGTTTCTGCGAAAGGAATACGAGACGACCGAAGACGAGATGTCTCCAAGCGGCTTGCCAACAAGCGCACAAGGCGAGGACGAAGAAAGGAAGAGAAAAAAAAAACTAGTCTCTTGTAGCGTAAGAGCGGTCGCCAATCGAGTTTTCTGTCTCGTATCCGGGTAAATCGATCCCGATCGGCGTCTCTCTGAGAATTGAACTGCTGTTCCCGGAGGGCACTTGAGCTGGCGGCCCTATATATATCGCACCCCAGAAAAAAAAAGAACTCAGGAGCCTGCGTTTTCTTGTTATGAAGAAAAATGACGTCATTCTAGTTGGATATCTTCCTTTCTTACTAAGTTTCGTGCTTTGCATCCTAATTCCTTCTGCTGAATACAGGTAAGAATGTGTGCAACACGGCGAAACGAATCAACGCATGGACTACGAAGCGTGATTCTTACGACAAAGTCGTAACCCCTTGGAAACGATGGAGTATTATCAGTATGGGCGCTGTTTGAAATTACACTTCAATATCCCAAAATATTGCTTTGTTAATTACGATGAGCGCACGTAAAGACGACACCAAGAATAGAAAAACACGAGATCGACAATTGCTTGTCATACCAGTTGCTGTTTCCTAATTATGATTAAGAGTTAACAGATTTTAGAAAAATATCACCTGCGGATTATAGCACAAATCTACTCATTGAGCTGGCTTACTTGAATTGGCGGATGGTGAATGCACAAGAATTCACGATATCAAAATGCATCATTGACGAATTGATAAAATCTCACTAATCAACTTTTTAACTAATTACTTCAAAGCACATATTGCAGCTGATGAAACGAGGCTAGTGAGTTCTCAAGAAACGACCACTTGGAAATAATTTTGGAACTGGCCCAAGGTTTAAGAAAAGCTCTGTCAAACTAGCATGTAAAAATGAACTGTTGTGCTACTTGCTTTTTGCCAAAACGTACTTTTATGATTCAAGCATCGAAATAACTGGAAAGGCAAGGTATCTTATGGTACAATCTGAGAACGCATACCTCGAAACTGGTGGCATGCTTAGAATTTGTTCCAAGTGAATATGTATTGAGAACTCACCGGCTATAATCCGTAAATAGCAAGCGTGATTAGTTTGTACAGCAATTAGCTAAAACGTTAATGAGCGAAATTTCGGCACTTAGTTTATTATGCATTTGGAATCGTCGCGCAAATAATATCCGTCTCTCATAGTAGTTTCGCTCAAGGAATAGAATTGTGCTACATTTCACAGGCGATTGTTAAAAATCTGCTGGATCAAAAAAAAGCTATAGAAGACGCCCTGTATGTGGCGAGGTAATGAAAAATAGAAGCTGATCGTCACAAAAAGAAAAGATATACAACTGAAGTCATCAAATTCCATAGTCTAAGACAAAAAAAGATGAGTTTGTTAAAGGGGAACTAAAGATAACTATTACGCTTTATTCGTAAAATACCTTTCTACAACAGTAAATTGGCCAATTTTACCGCGAAATGAGCCGAGATAAGCCGGGAGAGGCCACAACGGAAAATACAAATGGCAACGCCGTTTTGATTTTCGTACACCTGCTTGTCATAGGTGAGATCATCGATGTTTGCAGCGTCTACTTTGTTCCAGTTAAAAATCTGTCGTTAGAGGGCTGCATCACACTGTAAAAGCAAGAAACCTAGCAAGTTAAGAAAACTTTGCCGGCACCAAGACGATCCAGGTGCAAGAACACATATCGGCTTCCGCGTGAAAGTAATAAATAGGGACGCTTGGTCTTCCTTTTCTCCAGTAATAATAAACATTCTTCCTCCAAACAAATGAAAATGCGGTTTTAAGGAATACTGTACCCTTCTCAACTGATTTCATGTTGCGTTTTTTGAGAGAATCCATAGGCTCAGGTTCACGACCCCAAAAGTAGGCATTTGGTCTTCATTCCAGATAGGTAGATGGTCTGCATAATACTGAGGAGTTTTTTATTACTTCTCTTAATAGCTAAAACCCAGCAGGTGTTTTAACAAGTGAAGTGCATGTGTTGGTAATACAACCTCTCTCTACAAAGAAACAGTCACTTGCCTGCGCAATTCCTTCGGTTCCTGTCGCGTTCGGCGCCTCGAGAATAATGACCCGCGTTACACACGCGGCGTTGCGCGCTACATTTCAGGGCTTCTTCTTGCATCGCCGCCCGTAAGAAGGCGCAATGCATGCACGAAAGAGCACCAACAGGAATGGCCCAACCGGGGCTTCGCTTCTCTCTCCGAATCTTCAGTCACGCACAATAATTTCGACTCTTACACCCCCGTATACTTCGAACCATCCCCGACTCTCGAAGCCCTTTCTCCTGTTCAGCGAGTCGAGCACAGCGCGACTCTTCGACTGAGAAAGACGCTATACGCTTCTCCAGAATTGCCCCCGAGTGTGTCTACGAAGCGCAGCGACCACTTCTGTCGAGAAGCGGAGCTACCATTCACTTTCTTGAGTCGAGGTGGAGCGTTGAGTCGAGGAACGTTCTAGAATAGCGGGGGATGTACTCGCTTGTCTAGTGGGCATACCTTGCTGTTTCCCGCCTGCCGTGCGAAGAAGTACAAATTAAATCCACGACTGATGCAGCACATTTTACGAGCACCCCGTGCGGCACCAGCCGCCCATAATAAAGACTATACTCAACACAACCACGTTGGAGTGGCGCAGGCCTCGTTCTCGTATACTAGCACAACAGCGGTGCACAAGCGCCAACTCGCATAGCGATAGCCATCCCAGTGCGCTAGGAGTCCACGATGCGGCGCCCTAAAACTCTCAATTTCTCCTCAAAGCAGCCCTGTTAAACTGCGAAGCGAGTGAGTGATAAAGATACTTATTTAGTTGGTGTAATTACTATCGGCCCTTTATTCCGCTTCCATGTTCGTCGGAACAAAAGTAGTGGGAGCCTGATAGCGTGGGACGGGCTAGTGGCGACTCTCTACAAAGCTAATAAACTACTTTTTTTTTTACGGAGTGAAGTACAATTCACATGTAAGGACACAAGTTTAGAGAGCGACCGTCACTGAACGTGCTCTTGGACGGGGGCTTAGGCGCGGTGTGAAAGAAGGACCCTGATGTGTTTTTATTTCCCTTTTATTTATGTTTTACGTTCTACGCTCTCTGCCAACAAATTAGCATTGGTGCTCGTACCTATGGCATGACTTCGCCCCCCAGAATGAATGGCTTTAATTTAGGCCTGTGCGAGACAACGAAGCCAAAGACCACGTAGTAAATTGTCCCTCAGCAATTAGGGGTGCGAACGCGTTAATTAGCGTAGCTTCCAACCCGTACCTCTGAAGAAAGTCAACGAGCCAAGCAGGTTCTCGCTTAACCCTTCTTTTTCGACACTACTTCCCATTCACTTTATCACTGCCTGCATTTACCCTGCGCCTTTCAGTTTTCACCAGACTCGCTGTCGTACCGCTTGGCGCAGAGAAAATTTTGTGCGCGACCAAGCCACCCCCGGAACTGCCCGACGTGCCCAGCTCTGCTGACGTTAAGCTTCGAGGCTTTCTGTCGAGCGCAGAAAGGGAGCAAGGCGCAAACATGTTTTCAGTTCGGCTCCTGTGCGTCCTTCCATTCTGGCTCAGCAGATGTAACGCTAGCTTGTGTGGGACTGCTGCCGCATTTTCCTGACTTTAAGCCTCCCCAAATGCTATCACCTCCCATCTGTCTCTGCCCCCACGCTTACTTTACCCTCGTTATTTATTTCTGCCTTATTTTTTATTCATGGAATGTAAGCATTCTTCTTATCGTGAGCAGTCGGCGCTGGAGCTGACGCTATGGCAAAGCTTAAAGTTTTAAGTCGAAGACAAAGCGCCGCAAGCGCCCTTCTTTATTTCACAATCCTTATTATCCCTTTATTGTTTAGGTTGAGTTAGTCTGACTTCTCAATACACATTATTCCTGCTTTTGTTTGGAGTTTTTTTTTTCGTTTCTTTCTGCCAGCTAATTATTGGCTTATGTGTCGTGGAAGGTGTTGCGCCATAGTTTAGGACCACCGGCGTCATCGTCGTTGTCGTCGTCGTCGTCGTTATAATCGTCACCACCATTATCATTGGTGCAACAGAAGGATAAACTTTATGGAATGTTGATATGAACAGGAAGAACACCACTGTCACCAGCAGGATGGAGTCGTTGTCAGCAGGCGGAATGAGTGAGTGAGTGTGAAAAGGTTTCGAGACGGTAACCATGCAGTATGTGTTGTAGCCGAGTATAAATTTTCCTTCGTTCTAGATGACTTATGGTGTCGTAGTTATGAGAGTATCGACAGGTAAATGGCCTTATTATACCGTTGATTCGAATTTAAGGCGTTCATGCCCACTTTAATCACAGTGACCCTAGCATTGAGACGGCGCTTGGATACGAAAAATTCTAGCCGTCTTGAGGATTAAAACACCTACGTGCATGACCCACTTCTTCGTCTTCGACTGCTCGACATGTGCAATCTCGCTCTTGCCAAGGCATCTAGCGCATGTGTTGTTATAGGGACTGCCGTTTTCATAGAAACACTTCAAGACAGAACCCGAGGCCGAATTCGCTAAACCTCTAGTTTGTAAAAACTGTTTGCCATTAGCTGGTCGCCTTCGCTAATAATTTGACCGACATTGCGATTGGCTTGCAGGTGTTCTTACCTAACAGTTCTAGCGTAAGTATGTTTTCTTTTCTGAACTCGGGGCCAAATTAACACAGCAATGTACGCGTCCGAGCAAGTGGGCAATATGCATAACGACAACCTTTAAAGTAAAAGAGACATATATATCTCGAATCGACAGATCAAACCCCTATTGGTTCTTTTTTTATGTTCGTGCTAGAACTACTAGCTAAATTATTTTCGACAACCCTCGAGCCTGCTCCTGCTCAGGGATACAATCTTCCCTGAAATTTTTAGTGGGAGGAAATACCGTTTTCTTTTTCCTGCTTTTCTTCTTTCAGGAAGTTAGCGTGACTTTCAGAAAACAGAATAGAACTCCATTAAAAATACGCTATATTATTTATTTTAGCAATAAAAAAATTACGGCAGGAGCAATCCTCGTGTATTGTCTAAGCCAATGCGAAAGCATTTCTTCTGCACGCGGTGCAACGCCCGAATGAAGTCACGTGTTCCCGGATGACTCGAGCACCGCCACACGCGCGGCCGGCGACACCCGGACGACGCGCGATCGGAACCAGAGGCGATCGCCGACGCTACACGCAGCGCCAAATTCGCCTTCGGAAGGGGCTTTTGAAGGCGCCCGTCTGCGTCCCGCAAGTGGCGATCCTCCAATCGGCCCCGCTTGGTCACGGCCGCCTGTTCGGCAGCCGTTTGCATCGATTCTCTTGCTGCTCGCGCTCCACGCCCACGCGTATCTCGTCGGCCCTGTCGCTTGGCATCATGCATCGCCACTTCGATACGCATCGCGTGCCTCTGTAGTCTCTGCAGAGTTGTTGCACTCTTGCGCTTAATACGCCCGAGGGTTCATTGTATCTGCAAGTATAAAAAACCTACGCACAATATAGCGCAGCCATCGCAACCGAGTCGCATGGATGGATGGATGGATGGATGGATGGATGGATGGATGGATGGATGGATGGATGGATGGATGGATGCTATGAGCGTCCCCTTTGGAATGGGGTGGTGGGCTGCGCCACCAAGCCCTTGTTACTATATTGCCTAATGTCCTACTTATGTTAAAAATGCAAAAAAGAAAAGGAAAAAGCCCACGATGAATTACCATAACCAAACTCCTTGAAACCCTATTGTGAACTTTGTTTTCGCAGGCCTCTGCTGCTTGTAGTTTCCCCACTTTTCTCCCACCAATCTTCTAACCAGCGCTTATTAATCTCTACTGCGTACATGTTTACTTTCCCCCAGCTCTCGCTGAGCTCAAGGGCTTCAAGGAGGCCAGTGGTGCCTAAATCGACCGCTGGGGAGATATCTTCACATTCTAATAAAACATGCTTCATCGTTTCCCTAGCTTTACCGCCGAAAGCACATGCTTCTTCTTCCTTCTTGTATCTGGCTCATAAACGCGGGTTCTAAAGCATACTAATCTCACCTCGAAAAGTAATGAGCTTCCCTTTGAGTTATCATAAATTGTTTCTTTCATGATTTCGTTTTTTTTTTCTCTTAAGTAGTTACTCATGGCAGGTTTCTTTTCCGTTGCCGCCAGCCATGAGATTATTTCAGCCTCTCTGACTTTCCGCTTGACGTTCTTTGTTGCTGTGTTGCCCACCCTACAGGCCGCATACTTGCTGGTAAGCTTCCTAGCTCTTTTCCTCCACTGTCAATCAATGTTTTTCCTGCACAAATAAATACCAGAAAACTCTCCCAGCCCACTTACTCTCTTCAGTATTCCTCAGTCGCTCTTCATAATCAATTTTACTGTGAACTTCTCTTACTTCAAAGCTTATCCAGCCCATATCACCCTGCACAGCTTCATTCGTAGTCTTCCCGTGAGCGCCCAATGCGAGGCGTCTCACTGACCTTTGGTTGCCATCGAGTCCTGATTGTACCCCTGATTTCAAGTAAACAACCGCATTTCCAAGTGTGAGTCTTGGAACGATTACACCTTTCCATGTACTCCGGAGCACCTCGTGCCTATTGTATCCCCATAGTGCTCTGTGTTTCATTTTGGCCGCATTTCTCTTACCCTTTGCTGATATTGTTTTTACCTGTGTTTCCAGATATCTATCGCCTTTCTTTATCCATATACCAAGGTATTTATATTCTTTTAGTCGAGATATTTCCTGGCCCTGAATTGACACTGTCTGTTCACTGTTTTCATTGAATACCATAACACCTGATTTTTTAACGCTAAATTTCAAACCTAAATTCTCGCCTTTTTGTCCACAGATATTAACCAGACGTTGCATATCACTTTGCTTGTTAGCTAGCCACACGATGTCGTCCGCATAAAACAAACCTCGAAGCTGCTACTCTACTACTGTACCCGATATTACTTTCCTCTAGCGCCCTTTGCCATTCGGGCCATGTACATCATAAACAGCAGTGGGGATAAAGGGCACTCCTGCCTCAGTCCCTTGATGATATCAACTTTCTCTTCGCTCCTCATCCTTTCCCGTTCAACGCAGACGGTATTTTCTAGCTAAATCTCTCTCAAAAGCTGTATACAATCGTCGCCCAAGCCTTTCCCTTCCAGAATATCCCACAATATGTTGAGGTCTACGTTGTCATACGCTCCTGTAATGTCTAAAAAGGCCACACATAACGGTCGCCTATTTACTCTGGATATTTCAATAGACTAAGTAAGGAAAAGTAAGTTATCATCCTGACGCCTGTATTCTGAAGCCAGTCTGAAGTTCTCCCGAAATGAGATTATTCTCTGCCTCTCTGCCCATGCTTGCAGCTTTAATTTGATTGCCTTCATTGCTAACCTGTATATTACATATGTAATGGTCCACGATATACATGAGTGAATTCTATCTTTCTCCCCCTTACCTTTATAAATTAAGTTCATTCTACTTTATCGCCAAGTGTCTGGTATTGGCCTCTCTTTTAAACCCTTTTCTACTCCTTTTAAGAGAGCTTCCTTACTTTTTGGGCCTAGTTCATTAATCAGCCTAACGGGAACCTCGTCTAGCCCTGTGGCTGTGCGCTTCAGAATTTTTTCTGTATTTGTGGAGCGCACACCATACCGGCGAGAGGAGTAAGGAGAGAAGGCTCGTGCGAGAGTGCGCGCATGCGTGGAATAAGCAGGAACCCAGCCAATAAAGAACAGCGTGCGCGGGCACATGGAGTGCACGGCACCGGCAATATAATATCCAGACGCCAGTCCACGACCAAAGGGCATCCCGTATTCAGCTACGCTTGAAAGGTATACGCTACATATTCAAAATGAAACTGAATACATATGATGAAGACACTTGAAAAGATCTGTGCTGCCATTTTCTCATCGTCGTCGCCGCTTCTAAAATCGCATGCTGCCCAGCAGAGGATGGCAAGTATTACTGTATGTGGAAATTAAATTTCTTCTTAGTTTCTCTGAGCTAAAAAAAGAAGACAAATATTTTTTTCCCCAAATGTTTCCAGGTTCCTTGTTTTTTTCCCGCCCCCTTAAGCCCGTTTCACATGGGCAATATTACGCTGCGTTTATGGCAAGTTCGCATTTGCTGAAATCGTAGCTGCATTTTGCGCAGTTATCATTTCCACAAATGAGAATTTCCCCTTGCCGTTTCACATTTACCGAGCGTGGCAGCTGCGATTTCGGCATTTGCGAGTACCTAGCGGAGCACTGAATTATTCTTGGCGTCGGTTCGCTTCGGTGAATACAAAGTAAAACAACGTAGAAACTGTTTTCGCTAAAGTCATTTGTGTTTGAGTGCGTTACTTTATCAAACCAAAAATTAAGTGGGCAGGCCACCGTGACGCGTCTGCGATCCACGTTGTGAATGGTTCCCCGCTCTTGCCACATGTGCGCTTTCGCCGCGAAGTTTAGCACTCCGAAAATCGTAAAATCCTACCCACGAAGGCTCCGACAACCGATTTGCCGCAACTGCGAATTCGCAAGGGCAAAAACGCATTAAAATTCGCAATATGGGAAGCGGGCTTCGCATCTCTACTCCTGCTATCAACACCACATTTGCCTTATTTCACTTGCGTGCTTCGTTTCTTGACGATGCGGAGATCAATTGATTGCTTGATTGATTGATTGATTGATTGATTGATTGATTGATTGATTGATTGATTGATTGATTGATTGATTGATTGATTGATTGATTGATTGATTGATTGATTGATTGATTGATTGATTTCACCCTCAATTATATACACTTGCTTCATAAAGGGCGCTTTGCTAAACAACGACAGGGCTCGGTGCAAGCGTTGTAAACCTAACGTGAACGGCTGTATACGCTGAATTCTAGTTTTGGGCATTATGCCACCTCAGCTAAGCCAGTTAAACCTTCCTTTGGTGTTATTTATTGTATTCGTAGTGCCACAACCCTTTGATAAAACACGTGCGCCTCCCAGGCGTTTCCCACACCCTCTATTTCTTTTTTCTTACGTGTTTGCCTTCTTTCTCCGCTATTCTTTCTGTTTTTCTATTACGCCTTACCCTTATCCAGTGTAGGTAAGCAAACCCGAAGCTTCTCTCCCGGCTAACCTCCCTGCATTTGCCGTCTCATATTTCTCTCTCTCTCTCTCTCTCTCTCTCTTACCGGCGCCTTTACCTTCGCCGCTCTGTTAAACCAAAGTTTTTATAAGGTGTGTGCATGGTCGGGAAGGCAAAACCTAATAAGATATAGTAAGCTGAGCCAAAAAGTCCCTCATATACGCGCACTAGAGGAGTTGCAACTCAATGCTGTTGTTCAAACTTATTACAACTAATTCTCCTCCCCTTTGTACTACTGTCACCAGGGGCCGCCGCTCATGCTCTTGTGTAGACGCGTGCAACTTAGGATAGACGCTCAAAGTTCTTCGAACGATACCTCCATGAAGATAAAAACACGCGAGAACACGCAGGCTTTCTTAGAGACCGAATAGTGCTGCCGGAACAAACAGTCAGAGATAAAGAAATTTTCAAAATTGATTAACCTATATCGCCTTTATGTCTTGCGCACTGTCTGTCATTTCCTCTTAATGGCCTCATTACGAAGGGCTGCCTCATCGTATTCGGTGTGCGTTAAAAGGCTCTCAACGCATTACCGCAGCCTGTTCAGCGAGCATCCTGATACGTTCATCGGAATAAGAACGCCAAATTATGTCCACTCATGGCAACGTATGAAATACGACGGCACAATAAACGCGCTTACAGGAAACAATTACGTGCCACTACCGCAAAAAAAAAAAAATATTGCGGAAAGACGAAACAGAAACACCCAAAAACGAAGCTAGCCGAGCATCGTTCCACTTCCACGGCACCTTTGATTGCAATACAGCATCATTCCATTCGACGCCGGCATTCCAGTTATTACTATCGTATATATAAAAAAATTGGAAAGAAGATAGAATGAGCTAGCTGGCAGCTTTCTCGTCCCGAGGAATTCCAAAAGTATACTAAAATCACGAGAACGTATCTATCGGTATGCGAGTAGTGCCTATGTTCTGTCAGAATGCTCACTAGCACAGAGACATTTGATACGACAACGAGGTGTATGTGCATAAAGTACTGGGCACGCGTTTCGTTTCTTTCTTTTTCTTTTCTTTAATACGTGATCTTGAAGTCACCGCTTGTTTTCATCCTTTCAAAAAAATATTGGAGCTTCACGTGCCAAAATCAGGCCTAATACTGAGGCACGCTGCATTCTGAGGACTCCGGATCAATATTGGCCACCTGGGATTCTTTAACGTGCACCGGTTGCACGGTCGTACGCGAGTGTTTTCCGCATTTTGCCGCCCCCCCCCCCCCCCATCGGACTTCATGGGTACAACCGGAACCAAACAGGGAGCCTCGCGTTCAGCTGCGCAACGTCATAGCTACTTAACCACAAAGGTAACTCTGCTTGCTTTCCCGTTCATGTATTAATAATTAATTTCAAGAAATGGTGCGCTTCAAGGCGTATGTTCGTTGCAGGCGAAAATATTTAGGTAAGGTTTGTTGTTTCATGTCGTAATTTTGTAGAGAAGATAGCCGTTAACTAGCACATACGTAACGATAATATAGGCGGACAACACGTGCGTGACCTGAGAAAGAAAAGAAAAAGACTAGATCTGTAGTTTTGCCGTGAGGCTCATTTAAAGTAATCCGGCAACGGTTGGCTGTCGAGACGAGCAAAATTATCAGCCAGCCTCTGTCGACTTTTCTAGTAAAACAAGTACGCGTATATACTATATATGGCCTAACTATCCGGCACTGAACAAAAGAAAGGTGAGAATCTTCTGCTCGGCATCGGCCAGTGCATTGTCATGAAGAACACAGTGACGGGAATCCATTGAAATGTATTGTGGTGGCAGTTCTCCTCCGCTAGATTGTATAGCTAGGCAGTACGAAGAAGCAACCTCTACAGGAATTTTGTCTTTATTACACCTACACGTAGCTGCATAGCCGATTTCGCGTCACTGAATACTGTCCACACTCGAGGAAGCTGCCGCGTAGAGAACTGTCTCTTTGAATGCTCTTAGTTCCGTGGATGTCGATGTTGTTTTCTTATGTCGACGAAACCGTCGAATAAGTCAATCTGCCACCTGGATCAAAGCCGCAGCTGGTGTGGATGATGACACCGCGCCTTCCATACACGCACGGTAACAAATTAATAGAGCAAGTGGAATACAAAGACATAAGAAAGCGACAAGGCGATCACGGTGGCTTTCTTTGTCCGTGTCCTTTAACTTGAGCTGTTCATCTGTCACCATGAGTTAATGACAAGCCCGAACCAGCACATAGCTTAATTACTTGTCTCTGTATACACACCTTTACCGAGGAGCCGTACATTCAAATGTTAGTTTGCAATATGCGGCCGAGTTGTACTTTTTGGGAGCCATTGAATGCCATATATCCATTGTACCATCACGATTTAGTCGGCTGACATTCCAAACGTGCCTTTACGAGCCATGTCCGCAGTACAGGTGTGGCTCTCTATTCCCTATATATTCAAGAAATCGCGGATGACTACCGTAGACCTTAGGCAAATTATAAATAACTTTTGTTGATGAGTTAAAGGCGTGTTTGGGGGGCTCAGTCGCCAAAAAGAAGCGTGCGAAGCAGACACTGTCGCAACGGGCGCAGCTACCATGTGAGGCACGCACCACATATATCGAAGAAGTGTTAAAGCTGTGCAAGGTGGCCAGTGCTCGCATGTCGGAAGAAGATAAAGTTGGACATTTGCTCAGAGGAGTGGCTGATGATGCGCATAATTTTCTAATTGGAAAGGAAAGCCTCAGTTCTGTGTCCGACGTCATTCAGCATTGCAGAACTTTTGAAACGCTCAAGATGCGTCGGATTACGCCAAAGTTTGGTCGGTTGGCAAACGGTACGACGGTTGCCAGTGTGGACACGAGCCCTTGCCTCGACCTTCCTTCGACTACCCGACAGATTGTCCGCAAGGAACTTTCCCGCGGCGAAGAGATGTTGCATTCAGCTGCTGACCACCATGGCGTGTACACGTCACGTGAGGCTATAACTGCGCCACATTCGGCTCATTGACAACCGATGGTTACCGTACAGCGCAGCCCCACAGTCTTGTCTTGTCTTGTGTCCTAGACAGTGGCGCATACCCACTATGGGGGATTGGCCAAGAAGCAGGCAGTCTAGGATGGCAACACGTCGTCCTCCTCTTTCCCGCTCGGGACCGCAAGCACGTTCACTGGTCTTCGTTTTCCTCACGCGTAACATTATTGAACAGATAGAGACTGTCATTCACGCTGAAACCATGACACTCGCAGAAAACAAACCGAAGTGTCCACCTCAATTTGTTAGTGGTGAATTCATGGCGTGTTTGGAAAGCTAACCATAATTAGGTGACCTTTACTCTCTCTTTTTCTCTCCAGGCTCTACTGCGCCCTCTTCAATCCAACTTGCACGCCGGGGAATTGCCTAGCGAAGCGACAAGCTTGCAGCTGTCTTTGTGTGTTTAGTGGCGGTTATCTCTCTGTTAGTGCTGTCAGCTTGTCTTCACGGTTCCGAGAGCGTGGAATTCTGGCTCTCTACTTGAGTCCCACATCTCAACCCACCCACCCATATTCGTTTCTTTATTTTCTTGCCTTTTCTCGCGAAGGCGAAGTTGAGGATAATTAATAGTTGGCCCTTTATCGTTTATGTTAGAGTGCAAGAAGAAAGTAATTCCTAGACTGGCATGCAGATTCCTACCAATTATTTCCTGCACAGAGCAAAATTTTTGGTAGCGCCCCTTCCCTTCCTCTCCTCCGTTTGTGTCACCGTATCAATTTCCCTTTATTTTTATTTTTTGGTAATGTAGTATAGCGTTTCTGAAATGCTGACACGTATAAAATGTAAATCAGTGCGAGTTGCTTTTTTGCTGACCTCTAGAAAGTCATTTTTGCATTGCGAACGACGATTACTAACACTGTATGTTCTCGTATATTGTAGCTGTTTGGAAATTTCTGTGCAGTAGTTGCACGTATACAGACCTTCTTTTTTCTTCCGGTACAACGCGGCTCTTGCCAATGCTTCCTCACTGCTCGATATGAATCGGACATAATCCCGCACGTCTCCGAAAGACCGCTTTCCGGAGAAGAGAGAGAACAGAAAGCAAGGACAGGAAAGGCAGGGAGGTGAACCAGAAGAGCACCAGGTTTGCTACCCTACACTGGGGGTTGGGGAAAGGGGAATAGAAAGAGGAAAAAGGGAGAGAGTGAGTACTGAGTGCGTGTGGGCGGGACCCTATGCACAGGGACACTAGAAACGGTCTCTTAAGCCGGTGCACTTCAAGTATTGCACTACCTATTCAGAGTAGTATATCCGTTGCGTTAGTTCGGCGGCTACGACAATCCCCTGCTAAGCAGGAGGTCGTGAATTTGACTCCCGCTTGGGGCGTCCGCTATTTCTACAGGAACCATTAGCACAACCTGTCTTGCATGCGCTAAAAGTTAAGAAAACAAATAACGCAAATGACTCGTTTCCTTTCTCGAGCTGCACGGTGCGTTAAGTCGCCAAATAAAAAGCCAAAAAAATTATGTCTCTGTGCTCAACGAAAAGCTAAACAAGAAGAAACAAGAAGAAACAAGAAGTAAACATATACCATACGCACGGGGTCTCAGGAAAAGCTCATGAGAGAAAGTACGCGCTTAGGGATAAGCTTATAATTAGCACTGAATTCAGCATAACTCGGGCATGCCGACTTAATAAAAAAAAATCAAACAAACGATGACGCTTTAGGCGCATATGTTTAGAAATGAAAATTGTTTTCATAATTTGATATAATAAATTAGCGGCTGTCAGTGCTAGAATACTAATTAGGATGATTCCCTTAACAGTGCACGACCCGGCGCATTCAATTAACTTTGATAGAGGCTCTGACGCTTGCGCGGACAGGAGCACATTTCTTCTTCTACGCGCGATGTCAGCAGACTGGGCGAGGTGCATTCGAGGAAGACCGTATCAAAAATCTGCGAGCGGAGCGAAGTTTAGCGCATCACGTCGAAGTAGCTCCGGTCGATAATGATTAGCATAGAAAACGAGAGGCCTCGAACTGGGCACAGCATTCGCTACGCTCTAGGAGCCATGGCAGTACTCGCGCCAGCCGAAAACTCGAGCGAGGTGCCAGTTCTCTGTATGAGCGGAGAGGCAAGGGTGGCGAGAGAGGTAAAGAGGGAGAGAGAGAGGAAGGGAGGGAGCGAGTTTCGACGTACGAATGGCGGCGTCTATGACAAGATAGAAATTTTGTTTTAAGTGAATGAAAAAGCGAAAGATGAAACTCATCGTTGCTTGTTGTTTAATAACGTCGGACAAATGGGAACGTAGGCTACAATATTACTTTATACCCTAAAGTCTGTCAAAGGGCATTGCGAAAGGGGAGGGAGGGAGGGACGGGTAAGTAGCATGGACTCAATATTCAAATAAGGATATAAACGCTTCAACGCAATACTAAGCACACCGCAATAAGATACGACAAACATAGGATAGAGTGTCAAACGTCATGTAAGCAGAGAACATGTGTTAAAAAAGAGGAGTTGGCTATCTCAAGACACCGTTAAAAGTGGAAACTAAATATTTACACACAAACACACACACACACACACACACACACGCACACACACACGCACACACACACGCACATACACATTTACAGTTTACGGACCACGGGATATTGTAAAACGGTCAGTTTCCGAGCAGCCTGTAACAGTATAGTCAGTAAAACTGAGCAACAGTTTGCCTTCTTGCTACGTCCACGCGAATGGGCTGATTAGCCCTATCTATCTATCTATCTATCTATCTATCTATCTATCTATCTATCTATCTATCTGTCTATCTATCTGTCTATCTATCTGTCTGTCTGTCTGTCTGTCTGTCTGTCCGTCTGTCCGTCCGTCCGTCTGTCTGTCCGTCCGTCCGTCCGTCCGTCCGTCCGTCCGTCCGTCCGTCCGTCCGTCCGTCCGTCCGTCCGTCCGTCCGTCCGTCCGTCTGTCCGTCCGTCCGTCCGTCTGTCAGTCTGTCCGTCTGTCTGTCTGTGTGTCTGTCTGTCTGTCTGTCTGTCTGTCTGTCTGTCTGTCTGTCTGTCTGTCTGTCTGTCTGTCTGTCTGTCTGTCCGTCCGTCCGTCCGTCCCTCCGTCCGTCCTTTCTAGCTAACCAAGTTGAACAACGTCGGCTCATTTGAGTGGCACCACGCAGACTAATCGTTCTCGCATGCAAGCATTTCTGTGAACTCCGGCCCAGACTTGGTGACGCAACAGCTCACCCAGTCTGGCTCAGCGAGTTTCCTGCGAGACAAGGTAGATTCGTGGCGAGAGCGAAGTGGAACTGTACATCGAAATTAGCATTCGTGGTATTCGTTTCGTTTTCTTCAGCAGTTTATTGCAAAGCCTTATGCATGTGTTTTACTTGCCGAGTTTCTTGAAAGCTCAGGGCATCCACTTAAGAGGATGAGATTGGATTGGAACTGCGAAACGTGTGTCTTCTTAGGGGGTGACATGTGCAAACGTTTATGCACTGCAGAGAGGTGTTTGAATTGCTCAACTTGCGGCAGCATTTCTTTGTTTGCTTCCAACGAGCATGTAGCATTACGTAAGATCTAGAACTCCGCATGTGCAAAACACTTACGTGATCGCTGTTGCACACACGCGCAGACGAGAGAAACAAGGAGTTACGAAACGGTCATGCGATCGCTCACAGTAAATAAGCAAAACATGGACAAAATCGCACCAGGTTTTTCCTCCTGGAAGCAGAAGACACCGGGCAGTTTGTCAGTGACAGCAATTTGCATACAAAATAAGGAGCAGGCACTCTGACGGCCTATATTCTTGAATTTGCATTTTACATCCGATTCTAAACGCTCGGTTTGCAAATTGAAACCTTGAAGGCTCAAGAATGAACCAGTACACGCCTTATTCCATTTTCACGAGCGAAATTCGGTAAGCGTCTTTTCATGATCACGACACTCATTGTAGCTTGCATATTGCTAATCATCGCACCCGAGCCTCCGCCTAAACTTACTCTTTCTTAGGTGGCTATTATGCCCGGCGACGGGTGGGCAGAATATTTGAGCGCAGAGAAACAAAAGAAAACCGAAAATTTCCTTAGTATTACTTGTACCGCTTGTTTCGGTACGGCTGCGGTTGTGCCATTAAACGAGAACGAATTGCAGATGCTTCAAAATTGCTCTGAACTCCCTCGCTGTGCCAGTCCGCGCGGCCGTACGCTAATATCGCTCGACTGCAGTTAGGCGCTGGAAATGTGCAATAGAAATCTCATTGGTATTTCGAAATGAGACCGCTACCATTACAGCATGATTAGGGGAATGGCACGGGCGTCCGTGTAGCGTTTAAGAAGAAAATTTTGAAAGGCCCTCATTAAACAGGTTTGTATAGTATAAGACGGAGGATGATGAGGTCTGTTGTTTTGTATTATGGCTTTCAAATTGATGGGTTACGTAACATGGAAAAAATGTCATGCAGTTTGGTTGCACTGTAAATGCGACCACAGGGGCAACGATGGCAAGATCCTTCTCAGTCGTCTCATCGCTTTAGACAGGCGCACTTTCTCTGTGCGAAAAGTGCTTGCACCTCTTGTCGTATCCAACTTATCAAACATTATGGCTGGCTGTCAAAGCCCTATGGGATATTTTCTTCGACAGTGACCTAATCAGTTATCTGTGAACGGTAATTTCCCTGCGTTTTTAATTTTGCCTATCTTCGCACCAAGCATAAATTCTTCTCTTCTTTTTCTCCTATGACCTTTTCTCTCCTCTCTCTGTATTTCTCCGTGCTTCATACACCCGTATTTCTTAGATTTCACTTTTCTCCTTCTTTTTCTTTCACTCCCCCCCTTTTTTTTGTCTGTCTTGGTGCCGCCCTGGCTTCCCCCCCCCTTTTTTTTCCTTTTTTTCCCTTTTTTTCTGCTTCTATTCCTTTTCTTTTCGCCCCGCGTGCCCACTCTGACGGTCTTGTCCCCTCGTCTTGAGAATGAAGCTCACAGACGTCGGACGACAGCGCTTGTTTCCTCTTGTAATCTCTCTCTTTAAAACCAGCCGCCAGCGACAACACCCGCACGTGACGTCACTGCACTAACCCTTTAAAACTAACACGCCGAGGATGACGAGGCCGCCTTTGACGAAGATAGGTCCTCCTATCGAAACGTTGGCCAGCCTGTCTGAGGCACTTCATCCCTGTTTACAAACTTTATACCACTTGTTACGATAGTGTTTTGTAATTTCGTTATTTGTTCTTTTTTTTATTTTCAGCTATTTTTCATGGGCAATCTTATGAAGTTGCTGGCTCTTTAAGCGGCCGTACTTTCAATATACACAATAAGAAGAAAGGCGCAAACAAACATGGACGAAGAATAGAAGAAACACAAGGACGAGCGCTTTCCTTGTGTAGCGCTCGTCCTTGTGTTTCTTCTATTCTTCGTCCCTGTTTGTTTGCGCACAAAAAAAAAAGTTTTAAAGTGAAGCTGTTCCAACTAGACCGACTCACAGTTATGCTTAAGAAGAAAGGGTCTGTTGGTGCCGCTTACGATAATCTTGTATGCACCCTGGTGTCAGTGAACCTGCGGATCCCAAGAAACTTCCGGTCCTGCGTCCTATCAGCCTATAAGGCTATAAACAAAAACCGTTATTTCAAGCTTGTTTAGCTTAGAAAACCGCCATTTATACGTTTTTGAAAAAACTGAAAGCTTGTCTTGCGTCGAGAACTTTTTCTTTCGGTAAATTATGCGGCGCAGTTGATTTCTACATATGTGATTACCTGCAGATGAAAGCTGATCAACACCTGCGGGGTCCTGTTTCGCGGTACGTGTATGGTTCGCCATAATATCAAAATGCGCTTCGCCATAAAGATAAAACGTGCTCCCTTCAATTTCACAGCAGCGCTTTTTATAGATTTCCTGTCGGCCGAGGCAACTGTTAGCAAGGAAAAAGATAAAAGAATTGTTTGGGGACTGTATCAAGACGGCTCAGAATCTTCTCTGTACGGGAGGATTGTTCATGTCGCATTGGTTATTTTGTTAAAGAAAGAAAACACAGGCACAGACGCAAGGTATCGTGTTCTTTCCGTGCACCTACAAAAACTCCCAAGTCTGAATTTTTTTTTTTTTTCCTAGGTATGATCATGTTTTTTTTTTAACCCGTGATTTTTTACAGATCTTGACGAGTGATACGACGTGTTCCCTAGTGGTATTTACAGAGGCTATGGCTCGAGTCTTAACAATGGGAAGGAACGAGATTGCGCTCAGTTTCAACTCTGTTTTCGAGCGCTCTGGAAAGTCGGGGTTCGTAACGGACGCGGCGTTCGTATATGTTGCACTACCACGCCGAGTTCCCTCCCGGAAGGAAGGGACAATTCAATTTAATACTAACTTATTCGTCTGGCAATTCAATTCGGGGATCCGCCGCTTCTGATCGCTAGGGATTGCGGAGGAGATTGCACGAAAGCTCGCACGGTGGTCGTAAAGTCTACGCGCCTCGTCGGTGCTTTGCGACCTCAAGACTGCGTGTTCAGGCATTCGTTCCTTCACTTCTCCGCACCGTTTATGCCTCGCGAGCATTTATAATTTGTGGATTGGGCCTCCAAAGCTGTGCGCTCAGAGTTACTCTCAAAGACTGCGCTTTTTGTCGTCCAATAAAGAGAGAGTCAGAAATCCCACATTATATAAAATGGAAGTGTCTGTGTCTTTGCATAAAACATTGCTGGAAAAGGTGGTCCGACTTGCATCTTTTCTTTTTCTTTTTTTTTCTAACAGGAGAACTTGTGGTTCTTTTGCTGGTATCTGTGTACCGCAACATTTTTCAGAATTTTATTGCACCTTGATAACCAACCCAGAATTTTTCATTTTTGCGGCAGCGCGCGCCGATATAGACTGCCGAGACGCTGAGAACCTCGACGAATGACCACTGTCAGCGAGGAGTGGGAAATGTAAACACTCCCGATCAATTTATCAAGGCTCGGGCTACTATATTTTATGAACGTGTCTTTTTGAATATTTACTTTACGGTTATTTCTTGTCAGGGAATGGCTTTGTGATCTGATAGTAAGTACAAGATGCCATATTCGATCACCGGCCTAGACAACCGCATAACGTGGAGGCGGAATGTAAAACGCTTGTGGACAGAGATCATAGAAAAGCCACATTGCGTTGAGAAATCAGATATTCATGGCTTATGCATGCATAGTTCGCGGTTTCAATTTACCTACACTATAAATTAGTGAAGAAATAAGTAATTAAGTAAGTAAATAAATAAATAAGCAAGTAAATAAATAAATAAATAAATCAGTCAATTCGCATATATAGAAGTTCTTGGTTGGTATAAGTAAAGCTTAAGATTTATAATTTTTACGTCACACATAAGCGACTTACAGATGAGTTATATAACTTTGAAATAACGTGAAAAGCTCTCTAGAAACGTTCGGCTATTCGCTTACATTTACAATCATCATCGATGGTTTCTGTGTAATTTGTTTTCCCTAAAATATAGGGATTCGGACCTTATGCTACTTATGATAATACCTGTACTTCATGTGACTTGTCTGTTTCCTTTGTCGTTCCCTTTGCGTGTGTTCCCATCGTCAGCCATCGCATCTTTCTTTCCCTCTTTCTCTTTCCTCAACGCAGAGTAGCTGGCGGGAAGGATGTGTGTGTGTATATATATATATATATATATATATATATATATATATATATATATATATATATATATATATATATATATAAAGATATATATATATATATATATATATTGGCACGTGTACTTATTCTTTTCTGGGGGTCTAGGCTCCATGTGCACCCACTAACAGCTTAAAGGTTATCGCTCAGTGCAAGACACGCCTGCATGATTGGAACTTGCCGGAATGTTATCGATGGTTCTGTGCGTTGTCCGTTATCACCGAAGCTTGCACAATCTGATGGTATACGCGACGCGAATGGTGCATTACTTTCTGGAAGATGCGCGGGCACCAGCGATTACTCTGGAAACGTCGATAACTCATGTATAAAAGCCGACGCTCTTGACCGGCAGATCAGAATTTCGACAATCGCCGACTGTGTTCGCCGCTATCGTTGTTCTTTGAGTGTAGCTTCTTTTTGAGGATGCAGGTTCGCCCCGTAAAACGCTAGTGTCGTCATTCGCAGTTTTGCTGCTTTCTTCACCGTCACTACTACGTGACAATATATATATTGCTTTCTGTCTCCTGATTATTTCCAGTACCGACATTGGGAGACAGCGTGGAAGGTACTTTAGAATGGATGTGAAAAGGACGAAATACCACCTTCAAAAAAAAAATTAAATTCATTTCGAATTTCGGCCACAGCGGCCGCATTCACATGGATGCAAAATGATAAGAACCCTCGCGTGCCTGTAGATTTACGCAACACGTCTGCATTGCTGTCAGTTGATTAAATGAATAACAGCGTGAGATCTTCGACTATTCATTTATTGCTACTTCATTTCCTGAACCAGTCGCGCACTGCACAGCCACTTTCTGTTGTGCAAGCTCGGCATATTCCGCAGTGTGCTACTGCGACAGACAGCGGAAAAAAAGTAGCGCGCGCAACGTGACACTAAGACTGTGCGCTCTCTACGCCGCAGCAATTCCAGGGATTTCTTCATCATGTCGGAGTTGTGGTTGGCTTAGCTTTCTCCGTGCTTGCTGTCATAGTTCGATTCGCTTGCATATGCGGAAACTATTTGAAGTAAGCAAAAATAAATACCGCACAGAAGTCACAACTGTGCCGGGAAACTGGGAGCACAGTCCTTTGGTGACGTAAGCGGTGACCTTTTATCAGTCATGCTCCAGAAACAAGAACGCAAGTAGCGACGTCTCGGAACAACGTGTTCGCTGACAACCAATTCTAAGGGTTCTTTTGGCGCGCGACTCTGTTTGGTCGTAAAAATATATAAAAAGATTGCTTTGTATATGTCACGCTGCCTCCGAAACCTTGCAGCCATAAAATAAGGTTAATACACTCGCTTGTCACTATAAGAGTCTTTCACGTATTTTTTTAAAAAAGGCTTCGAAAGATGTCCGCTCTATCGCTGTTACTCTTTTGTTTACGTAACAAGTGCTGAGCACAGGGTGGCCAATATAAACAACCTTTTCGATGACACAGATCGCAAGTGTTGAGGCCAGTCATTATTTTAATTTACGGAAAAAATACAGCTCTCAGTTGTGTAGTTTTTATATGAGCAAGACTGCCTGTAATCGCTAGTTATCGAAACTACAGCAAACACACTTAAGATGAAGCAAAGCTATCCGGACAACCTGTATTCTTGAATCTTAACATGAATTCACGAGCATACATATGCATATTTTGTAATTACCGGTTCGTTGTGAAGAAGGTGTCTGCGTCGATTGCAGAATGTCATTCCTTGACATTGGTCAGTGGTCATTTGACATCGGACCTGCTCTACTTGAAAATGTTTTTAGCTAACGAGATAGTGTTTCGTCTAACTCGTTGTTATAGGGAAACATATATTTCAACATGTGTACCATTGGAACGACCCGCACCGCCTCCTAAAGATGGTCGTGTTGATCTTCCTTTCGTGATGCCGGAACTGGACGCTACACTTGCTGCTTCGAAACGATCGCCTTTACCTGGACCTGATGGTATTTCACATACTGCTCTGTGCCACCTGGACGTGTTGGTTAGAAAAGTCGTGCTGTCGTACCATAACTCCACGTGGCTGCCGAGTAATGTTTCGAAGCAGTGGAAAACCAGCTGTTTGGCGGCGCTCTTAAAGCCAGGATAAGCGCCTTACGAACTGTCATCTTTACGGCCAGTAGCTTTAGCAAGCTGTGTCGGCAAGGTGTTGGAACGGATGGTGCTAACTAGATTAAAGTGGTTCGTGGGAAAAAATGGGGTTTATTCTCAAATGATGAGCGGATTTAGATGTGGATGGTATGCTAAAGATGGGGTCTTTGATATCGTGTCCACGATCGAACACGAATAAAAGAGGGCGCGGACTTGTAGGAGCAGTTCTCTTAGACTTAAAAGGTGCCGATGGCAATGTACTTCACGAAGACGTTCTTGATTCCCTCGGTAAGTTGGGGATCGGCGCCTGTCACTACATGTGGATTGTAAATTACTTAGATGGTCACACAGTCTTCATGTCCACGAATGATGGCAAAAAGAGAAGACACGTTGTGGCCCGTGGAGTGCCTCATAGAGGAGTGCTCCGCCCGACCCTTTTCAATGTTGCCCTTATTAGCCTTTCGGAAGTAATTCCTGATACAGTACGTACCTGCGCCGATGACATACGCATACGGGAATCTGGAGTCGCGCGACCGGAAATTCAGGCAAAATTGCAGCGAGCTCCTCTTTTTCTTTTTTTTTACGTTTCAGTGCCTGTTCATAACGGCTGTGCCTGCCCTGAAATACTGTGCAAGCTTGATGATGCTCGCCTGCTGATTCGTCGCCATCTACTCAAGCAGCATCCAGACATGCACGTCGCAAATAGAACGTTCTCGCCCCGCGCTCGCGGTCGAGGTTTGCCTCGTCGCGCTAGAGCACAATTACTCAAGCTCAGGGTTGGCTGTGTGGACGTTTTGGAACGCTTATACCTACAAGGACGTGTGGCCGGTCCATCGTATACGTCTTGCTGTTGCTGCAAGACACTTCAGCAACTGAAATTTGAGTGTCTTGCTTTCATCGCGCAGCGCACGTCGCTAGTGAGGGACTAGCATCTCATTGTCCTTCGGTGTACGACACTCGACGAATGTTTGTACCCCCAGTGGTTGTGCGTCTCGACACGATCAGGCCTCATCGCGCCCTCCGTACTTTTCTAGAAGTAACTAATTTAGGTTTAATTTAAGTAACTAATTTAACTATTTTCAAATGACAATACCTCAGACAGTATTCTATTTTAAAGGTGACCTGCACTAACCGACCCTACTGTTTGCGGCATGTACTGTGTGCGTTCTGCTTAATTCTTTGAAATTTATCATCTTTCTCTTTTTTTCCTCCTCTCTTCCCTTCTGCCTATCTTCCATTTCTAGGCTTCTTTCTCCTCCTTTCTGAAGAGTAGGCAGGCGTTGTGCCCCCTCCGGTGTTGGTTGCCAGCCTGCTCCACGTTTTCTCTTTCCTGTCATGTGTATACATGTATTTTAAAACAAATAATGATAATAATAATAATAATAATAATAATAATAATAATAATAATAATAATAATACCTGCAGTGTCAGGGGCTGCAAGTGGCCACAGATAAGTAAGGTGCGATAGCGTTCACACGGAACCTTATGTGTCTGTATCCAATTATTATCTACAGTAATGTCATTAGCTCATTCAATATGTGTCTTACCCCGTAAACAAAGACAACTCGGCGTTGTCATGGTTGAAGCATGTCGCAATGCTAAAGAAAAAATGAACTGGAATTAGCCGGTACGAAGGGAGGCCACTCTCAGTATTCGCTACACTGGCTGTACCAGGCTCTTTACGTTTTCTACATTCAGTATAGCCTGCCAGTTTTATCAATTATGAACGCGTCATGCCTTCGAACACTGGAAAGTGCCCAGGCGCAGATGCTGAGAACACGTCTAGGAGTTCCGCGTTACACTTCAACTTATGGTATAGTTGAGGAAGCTCGCACCACCCCTATGCCTGTCTTTTTACAATGAGAACCTCTTCGAGTATACTTGTGGCTGCTGTGCCTTCACTGACGCCACTCCTTATCGACTCTTCCCGACAATAGCCAGACTCCACTTTTTAGAGAGCCATTAAATGCCAAGAATCTACCATGCCATCATACTTTGCCCCTGCTGACCTTCAAAACATGCCTCCATGGGTAATGTCCCAAATACGGGTATGACTCTATTCCCAGTATTTCTAAAGCATCGCGAATACCTACCGTGGACATCAGACGTCTAACACTCGAATATATGTCGAATGAAAATGGCTCCTCGGTGAATGTGTACACAGACCGATTGGTCTCGTATGCATCAGGTGCGGCTTTCGTCGTGCCTGCACATCGAGTCATTCGACGGTTTCGTCTGCGTAACAAGACGACACCAACAACTACGGATCTAGTGGTAATCAGAGAGGCAGTGCACTACATTATGCGACACCCTCCTCAAGTATGGACACTCTTCAGTGACACGAAATCGGCTCTGCAGCTACTTAGAGTCGTAATGAAAGAAAGCTCCTACAGAGTGTTGGCTCTTCATAATGCCGAGCTATACACTCTAGCTGAATAGAATGGCCGCCACATTACATTTCAACGAATTCCGAGTCACTGTTGTGTACACGGCAACGAACTCGTAACGATGCTGAAGCGAATAACGCACTCGAACAATCAGAGCCACTGCTTGCAATTCCTTTTTCAAGAGTGAATGCCAACTGCCTTTTTCTCAAGTGTCATCCGAAAAGCGACAGAAAAGCACTGGGAGAATCCGGAAAACTATCACAGACGAATTCAGAGGTTGGACCCTAACATGAAATTCAGGCTATCACCAAAAAAATTCATTACAGCGGTGCCACTTCACACACTTGGGCTAGGGCTGACGTTTACGCGCGGGTACGTGCACTTAATGCGACGCACCGTGTCTCCAGACTGTGAGCTGTGCAATGTGAATGAGGCCATAGGTCATGTGCCGTGTGAGCGCCCTCAGTACGTGGAAGATCGCCAAAAGTTTAGCAATGATCTAATGCGCCTCTACAGCCCAGCGTTGTCGGAGGACCTTATTTTATGTCATTGGCAAGAGGTTAAATCTAGTATTCAGGCCATCCGGGCCTCAGGTGACTTATTTATGAGTGCAGGTCTGGGTATCGGGCTTTGAGTACACTCAATTGCACGTTATGTGCTCTACACCCCCCTTCTGTAGACATCGTCACCCTTCACGGTCCTCTTTCTTTCCCTCTCACCTTTACCCTAGCGCAGAGTAGCTACCTAGAGGAATGTACCTCAGAATGACCATTTTGCATTTTGCATCATGTACGTTTTTTTCTCTCCCTCTCTCTTAATCGCGATTTGCGGTGCAGGAAGTCAAAGTGCCCAAGAACATACACGATGCAAATTTTGTTCAGATACGTAAATAAATATCACTGTAGTTATTATTTAGGTAACTTTGCTCTTCCAACGCTACGTAATGTGCAGTAACGTATCTCACAGAACAGTTCCTGCTTGTTGCGGTTAAAATAAAAACACAACGTCTGCCGGCGGTCCCTGAACAGGTTTAAGTGTTTCGTCACATGACTGCAGCAAAATGTTTTTCGCGAGAACGTTGCGCGCCTATCTGCTCCGCTCTGATGCTCGCTCGTAGCCTGATGCCAAAAAATATCCGAGCTCCTACTTAAAGCTCTCTCTCTCTCTCTCTCTCTCTCTCTCTCTCTTGACGTGGACACTTATGAAATAGAAAAAAAAGATAAAAGATTCATCTATGACAAGGAGGTACTTAGGCCGGCTCAATATATAGCCTTCTCTGCACATTTACATTAGGTAACGCTAATTACCTGCAACCGACGGTGGGAAGAATTCGGGGTCCTTTCTTTTCTCTGTGTAAAGCAAGCGCAATCGCTTCTTATGAAACAAAGAGTAACGGCGTCGTTTTTCATACAGGCGTTGCCAAACGGCGCTTCCACTGTTAGCGACACTCTCTGGGAAAGTTGCGCAGTGAATTATTTTAACTAACGTATCCTGTGGGGGATGCCACGCAACCTCGTTCTTATATTCCACTTGAAGTGCGATTTGCCGAGTCGGCAAATTGTCTAAAGGAAAGAAAAGTTGAACGCAATCAAGAGCGCCTATACATCATGATACGTATATGTAAAAGAAGAAAAAAAAGAACTATGCATGTCACGTACTTTCACAATCTTCAGAACCACAATAACGTTGACGATAACGAGTAGACATGAGTTGGAGTGTTTTGGCTAATGTAGAGGCACACTTGAAGAAGAATAGTACTAGTAGGAGAAGGGAGGCACATAGTTTGACAGCATTGTTATTGCGAGCATGCTAGTATGCAATAGCAAGCTGATAGCTGCACTAACATAGCATCAGCACAGTGTTGCGACGCAGCGCCATGGCAGTGACGCGCTTAGAGGTCGCTTGCAGCGAAGGGCACTGAGAGGTGGTCTTTTTTCCTTTTTTCCCCCTTTTCGCTTGACGTGCTCCCCTATGAAATCTGCTGTCTATTTCGCTGTACGCTGAAGCAAGATGCTCACGTTGTCCAACAAGCTCCTCCGGGTAACCCACGCTTGTTTTTTTTTTTATTTCGGTCGACGCAAGGGCGGTCGCAGTCCTGCCAGCCTAAGGGCCCGCTGCTGCCTTCATTTCTAACCGTGCTGTCACGCCGCGAGCAAGCGCCTCGGAACGCGAGCTGTCATCAGGGCGTTTCCACACAGTGCATCGGTCGCGCCAAAAAGGCGCGCGCTCCTCCGCCTCTCTTACGAAGGCGCCTCCTTCGCCTTCCGCGCTTTTGTTATGCTTAGATCGGCTACGCTCGGTTCCCTCAAAGCAAGAGCTTCACTTATCGCTGTAGTTCCGGTCGCCCGCTTTCACTCACACAATTTTTGGCGTTGTTGTTCTTCTGGTGCGTTCCGGTGACACAGCTGTCTTTTGGTGCAAAGCCATGAAGAAACGGGCTGAAAAGCACCACTGAGCGTTTGTAAAGCGATCCGCGAACTCTTTGTGCAACCAGCTTTCCTTGCTCTCATGTGTAGCTTCAGGTGAAACCTACAGCTATCGCTGTCTGTATGCAAGTTGCCCAGAGTGACGTCACGAACATGCAGCGAAGTTCTCATGAGTTCGTGAGTTTTAAGTATGGTAACAATAGAGAGCGGTCCACACATGACACTGTGCTTGTAGGCCTAACCATCGCAATGGCGTTTCTCCCGGATGTTTCCTGCCAGAGGCTATTGTCCAAAAAAAGGCGGACAGCTACATTTAACGACACATAAAGATTAATTCAAAATTTAACAATAGTACGAAGAAGCAGCGAGCCAGCCTACACTTACCGGATTAAATGGCTCACACCATCATATATAGCCGCCTCTCTGCGTTCATCGTCGCACCACAGGCAGTTCCAACACGTGTTTCATTCTTTACGCACGGGGAATAAAAAAAAAGGAACACGCCGTTGACTATCGTGCGATCTTAATGCTTTACCGTCAATACTACACATACGTGGGCCGTTGAAATGCGATTGAAGGCCAACCTATCATCTTGCAAACAGATCTGTGATTGATTGATTGATTGATTGATTGATTGATTGATTGATTGATTGATTGATTGATTGATTGATTGATTGATTGATTGATTGATTGATTGATTGATTGATTGATTGATTGAGTTCGCGTCTCAACTGAGACCAATACGGTAACCGTCAGTGGCGACGTAGCGCGGCGATTCGGATAAATGGCGACAACCTATGCCTCTTCAACCTACACTCTCAGTGTTCGATACGCATTGCGCATTTCATGCCCATCAAGATGCGCCCACCGTGGCCAGGAATTGAACCATCGACACCGCGCTCAGCAAGCAGGAAAACGCTACTACGGCTCCTAAGTCATGTATGGTGACTATGTTGCTGAAGTTGTTTACACTTCACACCGTGTCGTCAATCACCATCATGATGCGAACATCACGCGTGTGCTCGGCACATTAGCGAGCGCCACATTGGAAGACGAGTGCGAATTTTTCTCCCTCACTGTAGCATCACCAAGACCCTTAAAAGTTCAATAATGGTGTAAATTATTTCACAGTGCTGACCCCAGACAATCGTATTGCGAAGTACATAAATTCTTGGCCGTCACTTCGGTTATTCCGAGAGCGAGAAATGCGGAGCAACGCTAAGACAAATGTTTTCAAGTGTTATCTAAACAATCGACGACGATAATGACCCGACAACGATGCTCACAATTCCGCGACCACGACGACGACGACAACGTTGGCGTCGAACAATAACGACGGCGACACAACGACTCAAACGCCTTGGACGATGTGTCGAACGGGTGCCAACAAAGTTCTTGGTTCTTTTTTAACCGCTTGTTCCGTTGCTTTTATTAAGGAAACTTAGCGATTGTAAACATGAAGAAGATTCTTGAGACAGGCGTCACATAATCTGCGTCAACTAAATTGATATTGCTGCACTAAAGCAAGAACACATGTACGCTAACAGCCCAACCCCCTCTGGTGTGACATCATTTATCCTTGCACAACCGTGCAAAACCTCAGTTAAAAAGAAGAAAAAAAAAGGGGTGGGGGACACCGTGTAAGACTGCCTTGGCCTTCTGTTTTCGTTGAAACACACTCAGATACACTCCATCAAACGATATTGTATACCAACAACAGTAGCAACAAAATCAGACGCAGGCGTCTAGATTGGGCGTTTTTTTTTTTTTCCCCACATAAACGACAGTATAAAAGCGTGTAATCGAAGCCCATGGAGACACTGCTGCTGGTCTCAAAGCGCCAAGGGAAGCGAGGACCGAAGATTGCGCAGGCCTCATCGAGCTCGCTTGTCTTCCACGTCACTCAAGCAAGAGGGCCGCACAACCTAAAGACTCACTTTTTTTTTCCTGTGTCTTTTGCGCTCTACAGCGCAGGTTCATTCTGCATCCATGCATTCGGGTGGCGCGGCCTTCACAGTTACGTTCATGAATTGCCCTTATTCGATCAATTTTGTGCCTCCGTACGCATTTTCTCGTGCACGTAATCAATGCTATGTTTTAATGTGAAAGCTTTACAGGGGCCTCCAGAACCCCTCTGAGATCGAAAGCGAGAGAGCAGTTGCTCTCTTGGCTTCGCTGAATGCCTACTTCTCTGAAATACACGTGGACACTACCTCAGCCCTGAACGTCACGTTTACACTTTTTTCTTGTTTGAAAACACAAACTTCTGGAACCGCACTCACACAAAAAAATAAAAGAAACAGAAAAAATGATTTTACGCTAGAATTGTTCGTAATAGCAAATTCCAGCCAATCCTTATGCTGGACATATCATTAGAGAAGGCGGCCGACCAATGATTGGATTGGAGCCAACTTTATTTGTGCCTGCAGTTGGGCGCTCGCGCGCCCCGACGACGGCCTACGTCATCTACGAAGTCGTCGTTACTCGGCGCGGGTCTCCGCTCGCCGTTGCCGGTTCGCTGGGTTTCGAGCGCCCCGAGGACCTGCTGGACCAATGAAAATCACTTACAAATGAAAAGCTTTGTGATCTCGGCCCCACTTGTGACGTAAAAAATATTTCCTACATCACAACTGACTGGCATCAGCTTTTACGAACATCTTTAGCGCAAGAGCTTGCTCTCTCTCTCTCTATCTATCTATCTATCTATCTATCTATCTATCTATCTATCTATCTATCTATCTATCTATCTATCTATCTATCTATCTATCTATCTATCTATCTATCTATCTAACTATCTATCTATCTCTCTCTCTCTCTCTCTCCCTTCTTTTTCTTTCTTCTTTTTTTTTTTTTTTTGTATACGGGCCCAGCACTTCGTGCTTGTCGACTACACGCTTAGTACAAGACACGCTACACGAGGCTTAACCAGTCGTTTGCGTACGACAGTTAGGTAAGACGACGAGGAAGAGCGGGCGTGCGACTGCATGGCAAAGGCGTGCTACCAGGCCAATCGAAAACTAATGTCCGTCGTAGAGGGACAAATGGGTAGTGTTTCCCGTGGTGTCATTAGATTCATGACTCAGTTGACGTCACGACTTGCGAAGAAAAAACCGGAATAGCTCCGATATGAACGCTGCAATTATTATTTTTTTTATTACCGGGCATGGTTTAGAGGCCCTTTGGAGATCAGATTCCAGGGATTTACGTGCCGAAACCATGATATGATCACGAGGCACGCAGGGTCGCTTTGAAAGCACCGACTCTTGCACCCTAATTGCAGTCTACGTCGGTACAAAATAAAGCGGCCTCATCTAGCACGTGATGTAATCAAAGGCGTAGGTGGGTAGATCCTGATAGCGCTATCGGATTGCAGTCGTTCAGGTGTAGCGTTAAGGAGCTGAGAGATTCCTGCTCCTTCTCTTTTCTTTTCATTTTACACAAATTCCTGTGCCTTCTGTCACCGTTTTTTTCCTTCGCATATATGATATATCTCAACTATAAGGTAGCAAACCAGGGGCCTAAGTCAATACATTGTTTATTGCTAAATGCTGTTTGTCAGTGGCCATCCGCCTCCCCAACATCACTAATGCATCACACCTGCTCTTACATAGAGCCGTAACGTAGAAATTTGCAACGCTTTTTGTTCGTAAATGGTCTTTGACCTCCACCAGCAGCATTCGCTAATAATGTGTCCAACACCATAATTTTCTGGCACTTGTTCTTACGTTAAGTTCTTAAGAACAATAGCCAGCCAATAGTGACAGCGAACGTGTTATTACCGAAGACAGCTGCTCAATCAAAAAGAGTTCTTGCTATCAACTGCTTTGTCAGTTCGACCCCAGATTGATGGACATTACAATATTTGGCAGAGTAGTACGAACACATATGCAGCGGTGGCTTCGCTTTTGCTACCTGCGCTACCTGCTTTTGTCCTTTTACCAGCTGTTCAAGCGCATAAAAGCGATTGAAATTTAAACAAAGCTATCCGCGAGGCGGAGCTGTCTTGTATTTTTTTCTCCGCTTAGCATCATGCTAACTAGTGATGATCCATTGAATATGTAAGTTACCACCATCTCTGGTGCTCCAAACGGTTTTACTAGAAGTAATGAGCCGCGCCAAGATAACATCGATTGTTTATAGGCTTGACAAACTAAGCCAATCGCCTGGCTGCAGTCCTACTATTTAATAAGTACAAGGGATGAACTCGCGGTGGAGGACTCCTTTGGCCCGAACATCGATATTTTTTTGCATTATTAACAACAGCTTGCCACGCAGCACGAAATTAAACTGCAACATTCTATCACGTTACCCTGGCCAACCGCGCAAGCCGCCCAGCCCAAGGCCAAGCACACTTCCGACGGGCTCTTGTGCTCAGCGCTAACCACAGCCGCTAAGACACTCGGCTTAATGGCCCTCGCACCATGAATGTTCAATCTTCCGAAAAGCATTCACTCCGCCGAGGCGTCTCTGTGCCGCAACTAATTCTATGCAGCAGTAGAAAGCCTAAGCGCGTAATCAGGCGGGCTACCCTGTGCACTAAGCCATGATGTTATGACAACTATACAAGCTTACCTTTTTCGGTTTTCCGTTTCTTCTCTATCTTTTACAGAGTAGTTAACGCAACAGTTATTCTGGTTGAGCACTCTCTCTTTCATTAGCTATTACTTTCTTTAGCTCAGTGAGCCTTTCCTATTGCGATCCTCAAACCATGTAGCCGCGTCTGCTGGTTGCGGACACATGCAAGCAGACTAAGCTGAGACACTGGCCCGCCTCGTGGACAAAATAGTGCTCTTATTCGCGCAGCACTTTCTACGCAGAAACATTTCGTGAGGACAAGTACTAGCCAGTAGCGACGGTAGACCTATTATTAGCGAAGTCAGTCGGCCAGTGGGAAAAAGCTCTGACGAACAAAGATATTCGTAGATACCGCCCTATAGGTGCTTACTTGACCTTGCTTTCCAAGTAGGCCTGGCGCTGTCTACGAAGAGCTACAGCTACAGCAACTGCATGCAACTCTGAGGGCGCCGTAAATATATAGCGGCGCTTCCAAAGCATCGTCGTGAACGGTGAACGCCATTACAGATGACGATCCACGACGGGACATTAACGCGTACCCATCGCCCGCCGACGAGAATGAAAGTGCTGCGCGTTGAGCGACTCGTCCCTGCTAAGACGAACAGTTCAGTGGGAAGATATGATGAATATAATGGCAGGCTACAAGGGTAACCAACGACTGAGGAGCCACGAGGTTGTACTACAGCGCAATGTTGCTGTTGCCACTGTATTGTAATATCGCTGGCTCGTTACAGGGGCCTGTACTACGCAGGAAAGCGCAGACACTTAAACAGGGCGTATAGTGAGAAGTAAACGAGAGCCGCTTGTACTCTCTACTGGGTAGCCCTGGTGTATATTAACGCAATCTCTCTTGAATGACAAGGAAAGCAGATAACGAATTCACGAGGCAAAAATACACAGAAAGATAGCTGCGGGGACATCAAGACACACAAGCTCTGGGAAGTACATGAATAACGGCGTCTGAGGCAAGGATAATGCAGTAATGGCAACATTTATTCCAGCAGTAAGCGGGGTGCCATTAGTAAAAAAATTGTCTACATTTTAAAAAAAGTTGTTACGTTAGGACTGTTCATAGGAGGAGTTGCGAGTCAATCGTAATGTTTTACATCATTCGCGAGGGCGTCCGGCCAATTGCAAATGGCACTTGCGAAAAAAAGTTCGTGAATCCGGCCCAAGATTTGGCAATATTCACAAAATCGTTCTTCTATAGAAATGTCCATAACAGCAGGTGTCAGCCAAGTAAGATGTTGGGCACATAGTAACCAACGGCGGCTGGCCCATCGCAAACTGCTATTACAAACAAATAAACAAGAAGGAAACACAGCGAATTCAGCCCATACATCCTTATTCACAAAGTACGTCGTATACTAAATGGTTCGTAAGAACCGTCATTGGCTGAAGGTTCTTCGAACCAGTGAAAGCGAAGATATCAGTAGAGAAGAGAGCTCGGCAATGACAATGTGTCCTTAAGAAGTAATGCCTTTGTGAATGTTGCCCCTGTTCTTTAAAACAAATCCCACCGGCCCTTGCGCTAATAAACCACACTAATCCCATCAATAAATCCCATCACCGCCACATTACAC